>NC_077229.1:126517841-126672841 GCF_027887165.1 Monodelphis domestica
TGCCAATTATCCTTATACATTCCCACCCCCCAACCCCACATAGTAGGCAAACTCATGACACCTTAAAGGTGGGAAATTGATACTATGATTGCCTTCTGGAAACTGGAGCATCTAGGTCAGTCTTAGTAAGCAAACCAGATGCAAAATGTAACACTATTGGCTCTCTAAATATAGTAGGTGTATCATAAACATCCCTAAAAGTCCCAAAACTTTCTCCTTGCACAGTATGTATGGGTCCCCTAACCGTTGAACATTATTTTCTTTTAATGCCTGAATCCCCCACAAATTTGCTAGTAAGGGATCTACTATGCAAACTAAAGGCACAATAATTTGCACTCTATGTCATTTGAAGTAACTGAGGAATATTTTAATTTATTCCCTGTATATTTCTCAGAGAGCCAGAAATTGAAAGAGCCTGCCACCTTTGAAATATCTACTGATATAACAGAGTCTCTTTGGGACACATCTTTTTCCAATGTAGGCTTACTTAAATAAGCTGTTCCTGTGCAGACTAAAACTAAATCTAGCCTACCTCCTTCCATTCCTCAGTAATCTCTCTCAAAGGAGGCAATTGAGGGCATTACCCTGGTAATAAACTCATTAATTGACCATTGTATCATATTTCCTTGTAAATCTGAATATAATATGCACATCCTGCCTGTCTGAAGTCACTATCCTCTGAGGAGGTCCCTCATCTTGGAGGAGGCCTAGTGGCTGGAAGCCAAACTAGATTTAACCTTCTGGGAATGCCCCTTGGCTGAGGCCTCTGAACTCCCCATGGCTTAAGCCAGGCCTGAGCAGATCTTCTACTCTTTCCCTATTCCCCTTCTTCTTAATTTCTTCCTTCTATTGTTAATAAAACACCATAAAATCCCATACTGACTTGAGTAATGCATTGGGATTGAATTTAAATACCTAGCAACCACTAATATTATACATTCAGTATCAACCCCTAATTTTACCCCTAACACTGAACCACTTAAATTAGAGCCAGAACACCTGTCAACTCTGACAAATCTAAAATAGCCTATCCTGTTTGCCCCTGCTCTAGGCATCCCAGATTACAAAAAGCCATTTACTTTGTATGTACCTGAGTCAAGAGGGGTAACTTCGGGTATTTTAACTCAAAATTAGGGAAACTCACAGCACTCAGTTGATTATTATTTGGTGCAGTTGGACCAATTTTCTACATGTGTTTTCAGAGTACTTAACAACAGACAAGTAGCCTAAGGAGATAGTCAATGAAACATCGCTGCTATAGATGAATGACATAAACAGGGTGATTTAGAGGTTAGCCCCCCTTGACCTAGGGAGAATCATTATTACTTTTGGTCAGCTTTCAAAATCAATCACAATTACTTATGAGATGGATAACAAAACATTTAGTAGCTAGGTACAAAGTTAGAAGGTAATTTAAGACAGACCAGATTTGGGGTTTTCCTCAGTTTACAAGTTCTATTTTTCTTGTGTTTCACTTGGGTACTTGGAGATGTTGCTTTGGCTATTGTAACAGAACAAACCAGCAAAATGTGTCCGGCGGACCTAGGCATGAAGGTGATTGATGCTATTGGCTTGCCTGACTTGTAATGGGAGTGAATGTAACTTTGGAAAGGGAAAGGAGGGGGGATAATGGGTATTGATTTTTAGGTTTTAATTCTGCGAATGTAATCTTTTAGGGTAATAATCTGGGGGAATTTTTTCTATTTATTCTATAAGTGCTTGCTCTTATATCACTTCTTTTATATTGGAGAGAGAAAAATAATCAACCATTAAGGGAAGTTAAAGAGAGAGAAGTCACAGAGAAGGATGAGTGAGGGCCTCATTCTCTGGGGGCTGTTTTGCAGCTCTCATCTCCCAACCTGTGACCTTGTCAGCCAGTGGGGGTATGATGGCCTCCAGCAGGGATGCCCATTAGCAATTATGTACCCAGATGAGGTAGAAGCATTGTTGTTAAGGCATAGAACACAGACATTTTCTGATCAGCAAATTACAAGGTACAAAATAAACTTGTTAAACATTGAAAATATCACTTTAAAAAGCTATGCAACTCTTAATCCTCTCACCTTGCTTCCAGATTTACCAACTTCAGGAGAACTGTGATGCAGTTGTAAAATACTGGTGTCCAAAGCAGAAAAGCCTCAAGATAATATCTTAGACACTCCCTTAGACAACATAGATCTAGACTTACTTACTGATGGTTCTCCGTTTATGAGGGATGGCATATGTTACACTGGAGGTGCTGCAGTCATAAAATTTGCAACTGAGTGGTCAGCTTCACTATCCTCAAATATAAGTGCTCAAGGTACAGAACTTATAGCCCTGAAAAATGCCTGTATAATTGTCAAAGATAAAAGGCAAAAATTCAGAGATTCTAGGTACATGTTTGTAATTTGTCATTCAGTGGGTGTACTATGGCTCCAAATAGGATCATAGATGGAAAACCTATAGCTAACGCAGAATTTATTGAGGTTCTTTCTTCTATCCCACTGCCCAAAGCCCTAGTTGTACTACATTGCTCAGTCCAGAAAGGTGGCACTAACCCTATCTCTGGGAGAAAAGACCAGACAGATACATCTGCAAAACTAGTGCTCATAGAAGAGACAGAATTAATTTTAACATTAACAATCACTGATGACTTAAATTTCTCATGTTCCTATAATAAAAAAGGAACTGGAAAAATGGAAGCAAACATTAAAACAAAAAAGATTAATGGAGTATGGGTGTCAACCGAAGGAAAACACCTGTTTTTTAGAAGTTTCTATCACCAAATTAGTGAATCTGTTCATTAAAATGGACACTTTGGTACCTAGGGCATTGTGGACTCTGTAAAAAGAGTATGGATAGCAACTGGAATAATAACAACTATCGTCTCTAGAATGTGAACAAACTGAGCTAACTGACAAGCATATTAGCAATACCCATTTCCCGGTAAAGTATTGGTAGGGATCCTCTGGCTTACACAACTCTAAAGTACCTGCAGATAGATTTCATAGCAATGAAAAAGGCTGGACACAAAAATTCTGTCTAATTATAGTAGAACAACAGTCCAGATATGCAAAAGCCTTACCTACAGCATAAGTGACAGTAGTCATGAAGTTTCTGTCTAGACATGTCAAACTCGTAAAAACATCAATTGGGGAGATTTCAACATAGTCATATCCCAATAAAATCAAAGAGGTTATTGTAAAAAGGGAAATAATACACTCTTTGTTTTATTGAATGAAATCTGACAGAAAAATGAAGACCCTTTAATATGGATTAAAAGGAAGTTCACATCCTAATATATAGGAAATTCATATTCATAGTGAGAGAAAGTATATATCCCCAGAAAAAGGAAGTCCCCACCCTGACAGATAGTAAGTTCACACCCTGAGAGGAAAAGAAGGGCCTTTCCTAAAAATAATAAACAGTATAAATCTAAAACAATCAGCAAACATCATCTGCAATGGGGATGAATTAGAAGCCTTCCCAATAAGATCATTAGGGAGGGTAGAGGTCAATGAATTGGACATGCAAATCAAAAAACTGGAGAGCAAAAAATTGAAAACTCTCAGATGAAAACTAAATTAGAGATCCTAAAAACTAAGGGAGAAATTAATAAAATCAAAAATGAAAGAAAGATTGAATTAATAAATAGGAATAGAAGGTGGTATTGTGGGGAAACAAACCTAACAAAAGAGACAAAGCACTGGTCAATCGAATAAAAAGAGAAACAAAAAAGGAATGAGGAAAACCAAATTCCCAGTACCATAGATGAAAAGGGAGACCTCACCTGTAATGGAGTAGAAATTGAGGCATTCATAAAAACGAATTTTGCCCAATTATATGGCAACAAATATGGCAATGTGGGTGATATCGATGACTATTTACATAAATATAGATTGCCTAGATTAACAGAAGAAGAAATGAAATCCAGAAATAATCCCGTATCAGAAAACAAAATTGAACAAGCCATCAAAGAACTCACTAAGAAAAAATCCCCAGGGCCTGACGGATTCACAAGTGAATCCTATCAAACATTCAAAAACAACTAATCCCAATATTATACAAATTCCTTGACAGAATAAGCAAAGAAGGAATTCTCCCAGATTCCTCTCATGACACAAATATGGTACAGATTCCAAAGCCAGACAGCTTAAAAGTAGAGAAAGGAAACTATAGACCAATCTCCTTCATGAACATAGATGCAAAAAAAAAAAATCTTCCAAAGAATACTAGCAATAGACTGCAGCACATGATCGCCAGGATTATTCATTACAATCAGGTGGAATTGATACCGGGAAGGCAAGGATGGTCCAATATCAGGAAAACCATCCACATCGTTGGCCAAATCGACAAGCAACCAACACAAATCACATGCTTATCTCAGTATTTGCAGAAACAGCCTTTGACAAAAAACAACACTCATTCGCACTGAAAGCACTACAAAGTCTAGGAAAAAAGGGCCTTTCCTAAAAATAATAAATAGTATATATCTAAAACCATCAGCAAACATCATCTGCAATGGGGATGAATTAGAAGCCTTCCCAATAAGATCAGGAGTGAAGCAAGGATGCCCATTATCACCTCTATTGTTGAACATTGTACTAGAGACACTAGCTGTAGCAATTAGAGAAGAAAAAGAAATTGAAGGCATTAAAATTGGCAACGAGGAGACCAAGCTATCACGCTTTGCAGGTGTTATGATGGTCTACTTAAAGAACCCGAGAGAATCAACTAAAAAGCTAGTGGAAATAATCAACAACTTTATCAAAGTTGCAGGATACAAAATGAACCCACATAAGTCATCAGCATTTCGATATATCTCCCACACATCTCAGCATGAGTGAGAGAAATTCCATTTAAAATCAGCCTAGACGATATAGAACGATTAGGCATCTATCGGCCAAGACAAACACAGGAACTATATGAACACAGAAATACAGAACACTTCCCACACAATTAAAAGTAGATCTAGACTACTGGGAAAAAGCAAAACAAAACAAAACATTAACTGCTCATGGGTAGGACAAGCTAACATAATGAAAATGGCCTTCCTATCCAAACTTATTTACTTGTTTGGTGCCATACCCATTGAACTACCCAAAAATCCTTTTGACTGAATTAGAAAAAAAAAAACAACAACAAAAAACAGAAACAGAAACGGAACAAAGTTTGTTTGGAAGAAGTAAATACCAAGGATATCTGTGGAAGTGATGAAAGAAAAAATGCAAAGGAAGGGGGCCTTGCACTACCAGATCTCAAACTATACTATAAAGCAGCGGTCATCTATACAGTATGGTACTGGCTAAGAGACAGAAAGGAGGATCAGTGGAATAGACTTGGGGTTAGTGACCAGAGTACCACAGTCTATGATAAACCCAAATATCCCAGCTTTTGGGACAAAAATCCACTATTTGATTAAAAAAAAAATCTGCTGGGAACATTGGAAGACAGCATGGGAGACACAGGGGTTGGATCAACAGCTCCCACCCTATACCAAGATCAGCTCAGAATGGGCGAATGGGCTGAATATAAGGAAGGAAATTAGAAGTGAATTAGGTGAGCACAGAATAGTATGAATGTCAGATCTTTGGGAAAGGAAAGATGCTATTGGGTTTTCAAGTTTCTGTGTGGTCACATTAAAAACAACAACAACAACAAGGGAGTGTTAATCTCCTTTTGAAAATCCCCTCTGTGATCCTTTTGGGAGAGGAGGGTTTCAGAGGATTGACATGCCTAGTCAGAAACTTGAAGACCCTTTATTTAGCATGGATTGCAAGGAAGTTCACACCCCCAGAGAAAGGAAGTTCCCAGCCTGAGAGATAGTAAGTTCACACCCTGAGAGGGAGAAAGTTCACACTGTCAGAGTTAGGAAGTTCACACTCCCAGAGACATGGGAGAACTGGTAGGTGGAGAAAGGGGTTCATTATAAAGCCAGAGCAGAGGGCTGGAATTGAGCTTTTGGTTGGTGACTCTGGTTGAAGCAAGAGTCTTGTGCTGGTGGCCCTTGCTGAAGGGACTCTCAGCCTCCGAAGAGGATTCCTGAGTTGGTGGCTAGGGCTGAAGGAGACGCTTATTCTGGGGACTCTTGTGCTCTTCTGACTGGAGATTGGAACTTTGTTGGAGGTGAACTGGATTTCTTCAGAGAAGCCCTTAGGGCATTTAGCTCAACTGCTCCCTACCTCCAAAATCCCTTTTCCGGTACCCTCCTGCTCCCATCCACCCTTGAGGTGATTTGAGTATTGGAGTGAGGGTCCTTGGTTCAGAACCCCATTTTTGGGGGGTGGGGGCCTGAATAAGGCCCCAGGTTCCCTCAGATTCTGAGTGTTGTGTGTGTGTGTACACATCTCTTCAGTTTACAAAGAGCCAGATACTTCAGAGTGTCCCGTCTCAGCCCTGAGCCTCAGGAAACTTTTGGCACCATGTCCGGTGTGCATTATAAATTTTCCTCCCAACTCAACTATGGGACCGTTATCTTTGAAGGACCCCACATCTCCGTGTGTGATTTGAAGAAGCAAATCATGAAGAAAGAGAAACTCAAGGCTCCTAACTGCGAGCTACACATCAGCAATGCAGACACAAAAGAAGAGTACACGGATGACAATGCCCCGATTCACAGGAATTTCTCCGTTATCGTAAGAAGAGTTCCTGCTGGAGGTATTGTAGCTACGAGCAGGACACATGTTTTAGATCTAACTAAACGAGTGAGTAGAACCTCAAAAGCAAACCTATCTCATGACCTGAGAAGACAGTTTGATATGCCTAGTGGCGTTCCACGGGAGGCGAAAAAGGAAACTCAAAGGAAGACTGACTCTTCTGCATCCGCTTCTGTGGCCCAGTTGATCAAGTTTGCAAATCTGACTGAAGCCGATGCTTCTGAAGAAGACAAAGTTCAAGCGATGATGATCCAGTCCGTCCACGAATACGATCCGATCCATTACACGAAGACACCTCCGGGGCCACCTCCACCATCTTATACCTGTTTCCGGTGTGGGAAACCTGGCCATTACATAAAGAATTGCCCAACCAAAGGGGATAAAGACTTTGATCCGGTTCCCAGAATGAAAAAGAGCACTGGAATTCCTAGAAGTTTTATGATGGAGGTGAAAGATCCGAACATGAAAGGTGCCATGCTTACCGATACTGGAAAATATGTCATCCCAACCATAGATGCAGAGGCATATGCCAGGGGGAAGAAAGAAAAACCACCTTTCCTACCAGCGGAAGAGTCGTCTTCGTCAGAAGTGGAGGACCCTATCCCAGATGAATTGCTATGTCTAATCTGCAAAGCCATAATGACTGATGCCGCTGTCATACCTTGCTGTGGAAACAGTTATTGTGACGAATGTATAAGAACAGCTTTGCTAGAATCGGATGGCCATACATGCCCAACTTGTCATCAGAATGATGTGTCTCCTGATGCTTTAATTGCCAACAAATGTTTGCGCCGGGCTATTGATAACTTCCAAAACAAAACCGGTTATACCAAAGGGCTTCAAAAGCAAATATGCCCACCCCCACCTCCAAGGCCACCGATTCAGCGGAACCTACTGCCACTGACCAGACCTCCACTTTCAAGACAGCAGGACCCTTTGAAGATCCCAGTGACATCTGCATCTACTCATGCTGCTACTGCTTCTGGATCATCATCCATGAGTCCTAATAAATCCTCTGCTGCACCTATAAAGAAACCTTCTACTCCGGCACCAGTTGCCGATGGAACTGCCACAGTGTCCATATCTGTCCAGGCAGAAAAACCAGATGGGCCTTCCCGTGATCCTGATGACAAACTGAGACCTGCTGCAGCTTTGGTATCAGATCATCCTCAAGCTTCTTCATCAACAGCAATTAGTGCACTAAGGGAAGAAAAGGGCTCTCGGGGACCTCTGCTTGGAACGCCTTCTGGGATCGGGCAGTCCCTTTTGCATGGACAGTTGATGCCTACAACGGGTCCAGCAAGAATAAATGCTGCTCTTGTTGCTCCTGCTCCTGCTGCTGCTGCTGCTGCTGCTGCTCCTGCTGCTGCTCCTGCTGCTGCTGCTGCTGCTGCTCCTGCTGCTGCTGCTGCTGGTAGACCTGTTTGGGAACCAAGCATCAATGGAGGGCAACACCTTGGTGAACATTCCCAGAGGACTCATGGCCCATCACTACCAGGAACACCTGTCCCACCGCCTCCTTTGTATCCACCACCGCCCCACACACTTCCTCTCCCTCCAGGTGTTCCACCACCTCAGTTCCCTCCTCAATTTCCACCCGGGCCACCACCACCTGCTGGCTACAGAGTCCCTCCTCCAGGTTTCCCTCCAGCCCCTACAACTTTATCAGCACCTTGGGTATCCACAGCAGTACAAACCGCTCCTCCGAATACCATCCGGACAATACAAGCTCACCCCTTATCCAGGGAAGAGTTCTACAGAGTGCAAAGAAGACTAAGAGAGGAGGAGAAGAGAAAGTCCAAACGAGATTTTGCTAAGAAATTCACGGACTACGAAAAGATTCCAAAGGAGCGTCGACGCGCCTTTTCAAGATCTAAATCGCCACATAGTGGCTCCTCTCGCTCAAGAAGTTCATATACCTATTCTAAATCGAGATGTGGTTCCTCACGTTGCCCTTCCCATTCTCGATCCTTTAGTCCTTCACACTGTCCATACCCCAGAAGAGGCAGAGGCAAAAGTCGAGATCGGCGTTCAAGATCCAGGTCTCATGGTTATCACCGCGCCAGATCGAGGTCGCCCCCACGTAGGCGATATCATTCACGACCAAGATCCCCTCCAGTGTTTAGGGGGCAGTCTCCTAACAAACGGAATATACCTCAAGGACAAACAGGTCACCTCAGTCCCAACAGAGGTGGCAATTACCCGGAAAAGCTCTCAGCGAGACATGGTCACACCATGAAGGACATTGCCACGTCAAAAGAGAAGGACCGTGAAAATCCACCCGGAGATGGAAAGGGAAGCAAACAGGACAAACACGGGAAGAGGAGACAGGGGGAGGAAAATGAAGGCTTTCCTAACACAGAGTTGCTACAGCGCTCTAAAAAACGAAGGAAGTGTTAATTCCCTTCTCACAATCTGAAGTCTTCACCTGTGAAATGAGCTGGAAAAGGCCAAAGCAAATCATGCACTACCTTTGCCAAGAAAACCCCAAATGCAGTCGGGCACAACTGAAATAACCAAACAACAACAATTCTACACCGTGACTCACTTCAGCAATTGTAAAGAAGAGAAGGGTCCTTTCTATTGAACAGAAGATACTCCATTAAGAAATATAAATGTAACCATTTGCACTTTAGGCATCAAAGGACGTGAGGGTTTGTTGCTAGCCATCGATTATCACGAACAAGCAGGACCAGTAGCAGGGCACTAACAAGTTTAGCATTCGGTGTCAGAGCAAAATCTATTGGGCCTCAACCAAGAGAAAGGAGGTAGGAGTTGCAATCATGAAATCTGAGAAAGCCAAAGTAAAAATGGATATGATTAAAAGGGATAGTGAAGGTAACTACATCCTGATAAAAGGCAGTGTCGACAATGAGGAAATATCAGTAATCAACATGTATGCACCAAATGGTAGAGCATCCACATTTCTAAAGAAGAAACTAGTGGAGTTAAAGGAGGAAATAGATAAGTAAGCTATACTAGTGGGAGATCTGAATTTACCACTATCAGATCTAGATAAATCAAATTGAAAAAAAAACTAAATGAGAAAGAGGTGAGAGACGTGAATGAAATCTTAGAAAAATGAGAGTCAATAGGTAAACGGAGAGAAATATATAGGGACAAAAAGGAAGACCCCTTCTTTTCAGCAGCACATGGTACATTCACAAAGATTGACCACGTACTAGGGCATAAAAACATGGCAAAACAGTTCAGAAAAGCAGAAATAATAACTGCAACCTTTTCAGATCATAATGCAATAAAAAGAATAATCAGTAATGGTACATGGAGAGCCAATTCAAAAACCAATTGGAAATTAAATACTATGATTCTCCAAAATCTGTTAGTTAAAAAACAAATCATAGAAACAGCTAGCTACTAATTTCATTGAAGAAAATGACAATGATGAGACATCCTTTCAAAGTCTGTGGGATGCAGCCAAAGCAGAACTCGGGGGGAAATTTATATCCTAGAATTCATATATTAACAAATTAGGGAGGGTAGAGGTCAATGAATTGGACATGCAAATCAAAAAACTGGAGAGCAAAAAATTGAAAACTCTCAGATGAAAACTAAATTAGAGATCCTAAAAACTAAGGGAGAAATTAATAAAATCAAAAATGAAAGAAAGATTGAATTAATAAATAGGAATAGAAGGTGGTATTGTGGGGAAACAAACCTAACAAAAGAGACAAAGCACTGGTCAATCGAATAAAAAGAGAAACAAAAAAGGAATGAGGAAAACCAAATTCCCAGTACCATAGATGAAAAGGGAGACCTCACCTGTAATGGAGTAGAAATTGAGGCATTCATAAAAACGAATTTTGCCCAATTATATGGCAACAAATATGGCAATGTGGGTGATATTGATGACTATTTACATAAATATAGATTGCCTAGATTAACAGAAGAAGAAATGAAATCCAGAAATAATCCCGTATCAGAAAACAAAATTGAACAAGCCATCAAAGAACTCACTAAGAAAAAATCCCCAGGGCCTGACGGATTCACAAGTGAATCCTATCAAACATTCAAAAACAACTAATCCCAATATTATACAAATTCCTTGACAGAATAAGCAAAGAAGGAATTCTCCCAGATTCCTCTCATGACACAAATATGGTACAGATTCCAAAGCCAGACAGCTTAAAAGTAGAGAAAGGAAACTATAGACCAATCTCCTTCATGAACATAGATGCAAAAAAAAAAAATCTTCCAAAGAATACTAGCAATAGACTGCAGCACATGATCGCCAGGATTATTCATTACAATCAGGTGGAATTGATACCGGGAAGGCAAGGATGGTCCAATATCAGGAAAACCATCCACATCGTTGGCCAAATCGACAAGCAACCAACACAAATCACATGCTTATCTCAGTATTTGCAGAAACAGCCTTTGACAAAAAACAACACTCATTCGCACTGAAAGCACTACAAAGTCTAGGAAAAAAGGGCCTTTCCTAAAAATAATAAATAGTATATATCTAAAACCATCAGCAAACATCATCTGCAATGGGGATGAATTAGAAGCCTTCCCAATAAGATCAGGAGTGAAGCAAGGATGCCCATTATCACCTCTATTGTTGAACATTGTACTAGAGACACTAGCTGTAGCAATTAGAGAAGAAAAAGAAATTGAAGGCATTAAAATTGGCAACGAGGAGACCAAGCTATCACGCTTTGCAGGTGTTATGATGGTCTACTTAAAGAACCCGAGAGAATCAACTAAAAAGCTAGTGGAAATAATCAACAACTTTATCAAAGTTGCAGGATACAAAATGAACCCACATAAGTCATCAGCATTTCGATATATCTCCCACACATCTCAGCATGAGTGAGAGAAATTCCATTTAAAATCAGCCTAGACGATATAGAACGATTAGGCATCTATCGGCCAAGACAAACACAGGAACTATATGAACACAGAAATACAGAACACTTCCCACACAATTAAAAGTAGATCTAGACTACTGGGAAAAAGCAAAACAAAACAAAACATTAACTGCTCATGGGTAGGACAAGCTAACATAATGAAAATGGCCTTCCTATCCAAACTTATTTACTTGTTTGGTGCCATACCCATTGAACTACCCAAAAATCCTTTTGACTGAATTAGAAAAAAAAAACAACAACAAAAAACAGAAACAGAAACGGAACAAAGTTTGTTTGGAAGAAGTAAATACCAAGGATATCTGTGGAAGTAATGAAAGAAAAAATGCAAAGGAAGGGGGCCTTGCACTACCAGATCTCAAACTATACTATAAAGCAGCGGTCATCTATACAGTATGGTACTGGCTAAGAGACAGAAAGGAGGATCAGTGGAATACACTTGGGGTTAGTGACCAGAGTACCACAGTCTATGATAAACCCAAATATCCTAGCTTTTGGGACAAAAATCCACTATTTGATTAAAAAAAAATCTGCTGGGAACATTGGAAGACAGCATGGGAGACACAGGGGTTGGATCAACAGCTCACACCCTATACCAAGATCAGCTCAGAATGGGCGAATGGGCTGAATATAAGGAAGGAAATTAGAAGTGAATTAGGTGAGCACAGAATAGTATGAATGTCAGATCTTTGGGAAAGGAAAGATGCTATTGGGTTTTCAAGTTTCTGTGTGGTCACATTAAAAACAACAACAACAAGGGAGTGTTAATCTCCTTTTGAAAATCCCCTCTGTGATCCTTTTGGGAGAGGAGGGTTTCAGAGGATTGACATGCCTAGTCAGAAACTTGAAGACCCTTTATTTAGCATGGATTGCAAGGAAGTTCACACCCCCAGAGAAAGGAAGTTCCCAGCCTGAGAGATAGTAAGTTCACACCCTGAGAGGGAGAAAGTTCACACTGTCAGAGTTAGGAAGTTCACACTCCCAGAGACATGGGAGAACTGGTAGGTGGAGAAAGGGGTTCATTATAAAGCCAGAGCAGAGGGCTGGAATTGAGCTTTTGGTTGGTGACTCTGGTTGAAGCAAGAGTCTTGTGCTGGTGGCCCTTGCTGAAGGGACTCTCAGCCTCCGAAGAGGATTCCTGAGTTGGTGGCTAGGGCTGAAGGAGACGCTTATTCTGGGGACTCTTGTGCTCTTCTGACTGGAGATTGGAACTTTGTTGGAGGTGAACTGGATTTCTTCAGAGAAGCCCTTAGGGCATTTAGCTCAACTGCTCCCTACCTCCAAAATCCCTTTTCCGGTACCCTCCTGCTCCCATCCACCCTTGAGGTGATTTGAGTATTGGAGTGAGGGTCCTTGGTTCAGAACCCCATTTTTGGGGGGTGGGGGCCTGAATAAGGCCCCAGGTTCCCTCAGATTCTGAGTGTTGTGTGTGTGTGTACACATCTCTTCAGTTTACAAAGAGCCAGATACTTCAGAGTGTCCCGTCTCAGCCCTGAGCCTCAGGAAACTTTTGGCACCATGTCCGGTGTGCATTATAAATTTTCCTCCCAACTCAACTATGGGACCGTTATCTTTGAAGGACCCCACATCTCCGTGTGTGATTTGAAGAAGCAAATCATGAAGAAAGAGAAACTCAAGGCTCCTAACTGCGAGCTACACATCAGCAATGCAGACACAAAAGAAGAGTACACGGATGACAATGCCCCGATTCACAGGAATTTCTCCGTTATCGTAAGAAGAGTTCCTGCTGGAGGTATTGTAGCTACGAGCAGGACACATGTTTTAGATCTAACTAAACGAGTGAGTAGAACCTCAAAAGCAAACCTATCTCATGACCTGAGAAGACAGTTTGATATGCCTAGTGGCGTTCCACGGGAGGCGAAAAAGGAAACTCAAAGGAAGACTGACTCTTCTGCATCCGCTTCTGTGGCCCAGTTGATCAAGTTTGCAAATCTGACTGAAGCCGATGCTTCTGAAGAAGACAAAGTTCAAGCGATGATGATCCAGTCCGTCCACGAATACGATCCGATCCATTACACGAAGACACCTCCGGGGCCACCTCCACCATCTTATACCTGTTTCCGGTGTGGGAAACCTGGCCATTACATAAAGAATTGCCCAACCAAAGGGGATAAAGACTTTGATCCGGTTCCCAGAATGAAAAAGAGCACTGGAATTCCTAGAAGTTTTATGATGGAGGTGAAAGATCCGAACATGAAAGGTGCCATGCTTACCGATACTGGAAAATATGTCATCCCAACCATAGATGCAGAGGCATATGCCAGGGGGAAGAAAGAAAAACCACCTTTCCTACCAGCGGAAGAGTCGTCTTCGTCAGAAGTGGAGGACCCTATCCCAGATGAATTGCTATGTCTAATCTGCAAAGCCATAATGACTGATGCCGCTGTCATACCTTGCTGTGGAAACAGTTATTGTGACGAATGTATAAGAACAGCTTTGCTAGAATCGGATGGCCATACATGCCCAACTTGTCATCAGAATGATGTGTCTCCTGATGCTTTAATTGCCAACAAATGTTTGCGCCGGGCTATTGATAACTTCCAAAACAAAACCGGTTATACCAAAGGGCTTCAAAAGCAAATATGCCCACCCCCACCTCCAAGGCCACCGATTCAGCGGAACCTACTGCCACTGACCAGACCTCCACTTTCAAGACAGCAGGACCCTTTGAAGATCCCAGTGACATCTGCATCTACTCATGCTGCTACTGCTTCTGGATCATCATCCATGAGTCCTAATAAATCCTCTGCTGCACCTATAAAGAAACCTTCTACTCCGGCACCAGTTGCCGATGGAACTGCCACAGTGTCCATATCTGTCCAAGCAGAAAAACCAGATGGGCCTTCCCGTGATCCTGATGACAAACTGAGACCTGCTGCAGCTTTGGTATCAGATCATCCTCAAGCTTCTTCATCAACAGCAATTAGTGCACTAAGGGAAGAAAAGGGCTCTCGGGGACCTCTGCTTGGAACGCCTTCTGGGATCGGGCAGTCCCTTTTGCATGGACAGTTGATGCCTACAACGGGTCCAGCAAGAATAAATGCTGCTCTTGTTGCTCCTGCTCCTGCTGCTGCTGCTGCTGCTGCTGCTGCTCCTGCTGCTGCTCCTGCTGCTGCTGCTGCTGCTGCTCCTGCTGCTGCTGCTGCTGGTAGACCTGTTTGGGAACCAAGCATCAATGGAGGGCAACACCTTGGTGAACATTCCCAGAGGACTCATGGCCCATCACTACCAGGAACACCTGTCCCACCGCCTCCTTTGTATCCACCACCGCCCCACACACTTCCTCTCCCTCCAGGTGTTCCACCACCTCAGTTCCCTCCTCAATTTCCACCCGGGCCACCACCACCTGCTGGCTACAGAGTCCCTCCTCCAGGTTTCCCTCCAGCCCCTACAACTTTATCAGCACCTTGGGTATCCACAGCAGTACAAACCGCTCCTCCGAATACCATCCGGACAATACAAGCTCTCCCCTTATCCAGGGAAGAGTTCTACAGAGTGCAAAGAAGACTAAGAGAGGAGGAGAAGAGAAAGTCCAAACGAGATTTTGCTAAGAAATTCACGGACTACGAAAAGATTCCAAAGGAGCGTCGACGCGCCTTTTCAAGATCTAAATCGCCACATAGTGGCTCCTCTCGCTCAAGAAGTTCATATACCTATTCTAAATCGAGATGTGGTTCCTCACGTTGCCCTTTCCATTCTCGATCCTTTAGTCCTTCACACTGTCCATACCCCAGAAGAGGCAGAGGCAAAAGTCGAGATCGGCGTTCAAGATCCAGGTCTCATGGTTATCACCGCGCCAGATCGAGGTCACCCCCACGTAGGCGATATCATTCACGACCAAGATCCCCTCCAGTGTTTAGGGGGCAGTCTCCTAACAAACGGAATATACCTCAAGGACAAACAGGTCACCGCAGTCCCAACAGAGGTGGCAATTACCCGGAAAAGCTCTCAGCGAGACATGGTCACACCATGAAGGACATTGCCACGTCAAAAGAGAAGGACCGTGAAAATCCACCAGGAGATGGAAAGGGAAGCAAACAGGACAAACACGGGAAGAGGAGACAGGGGGAGGAACATGAAGGCTTTCCTAACACAGAGTTGCTACAGTGCTCTAAAAAACGAAGGAAGTGTTAATTCCCTTCTCACAATCTGAAGTCTTCACCTGTGAAATGAGCTGGAAAAGGCCAAAGCAAATCATGCACTACCTTTGCCAAGAAAACTCCAAATGCAAAAGAGCTGGGCACAACTGAAATAACCAAACAACAACAATTCTACACCGTGACTCACTTCAGCAATTGTAAAGAAGAGAAGGGTCCTTTCTATTGAACAGAAGATACTCCATTAAGAAATATAAATGTAACCATTTGCACTTTAGGCATCAAAGGACGTGAGGGTTTGTTGCTAGCCATCGATTATCACGAACAAGCAGGACCAGTAGCAGGGCACTAACAAGTTTAGCATTCAGTGTTGGAGCAAAATCTATTGGGCCTCAACCGAGAGAAAGGAGGTAGGAGTTGCAATCATGAAATCTGAGAAAGCCAAAGTAAAAATGGATATGATTAAAAGGGATAGTGAAGGTAACTACATCCTGATAAAGGGCAGTGTCGACAATGAGGAAATATCAGTAATCAACATGTATGCACCAAATGGTAGAGCATCCACATTTCTAAAGAAGAAACTAGTGGAGTTAAAGGAGGAAATAGATAAGTAAGCTATACTAGTGGGAGATCTGAATTTACCACTATCAGATCTAGATAAATCAAATTGAAAAAAAAATAAATGAGAAAGAGGTGAGAGATGTGAATGAAATCTTAGAAAAATGAGAGTCAATAGGTAAACGGAGAGAAATATATAGGGACAAAAAGAAGACCCCTTCTTTTCAGCAGCACATGGTACATTCACAAAGATTGACCACGTACTAGGGCATAAAAACATGGCAAAACAGTTCAGAAAAGCAGAAATAATAACTGCAACCTTTTCAGATCATAATGCAATAAAAAGAATAATCAGTAATGGTACATGGAGAGCCAATTCAAAAATCAATTAGAAATTAAATAATATGATTCTCCAAAATCTGTTAGTTAAAGAACAAATCTTAGAAACAGCTAGCTACTAATTTCATTGGAGAAAATGACAATGATGAGACATCCTTTCAAAGTCTGTGGGATGCAGCCAAAGCAGAACTCGGGGGGAAATTTATATCCTAGAATTCATATATTAACAAATTAGGGAGGGTAGAGGTCAATGAATTGGACATGCAAATCACAAAACTGGAGAGCAAAAAATTGAAAAATCTCAGATGAAAATTAAATTAGAGATCCTAAAAACTAAGGGAGAAATTAATAAAATCAAAAATGAAAGAAAGATTGAATTAATAAATAGGAATAGAAGGTGGTATTGTGGGGAAACAAATCTAACAAAAGAGACAAATCACTGGTCAATCAAATAAAAAGAAAGAAAAAAATGGAAAGAGGAAAACCAAATTCCCAGTACCATAGATGAAAAGGGAGACCTCACCTGTAATGGAGTAGAAAGTGAGGCAATCATAAAAACTAATTTTGCCCAATTATATGGCAACAAATATGGCAATGTGGGTGATATTGATGAATATTTACAAAAATATAGATTGCCTAGATTAACAGAAGAAGAAATGAAATCCAGAAATAATCCCGTATCAGAAAACAAAATTGAACTAGCCATCAAAGAACTCACTAAGAAAAAATCCCCAGGGCCTGACGGATATACAAGTGAATCCTATCAAACATTCAAAAACAACTAATCCCAATATTATACAAACTCCTTGACAGAATAAGCAAAGAAGGAATGCTCCCAGATTCCTCTCATGACACAAATATGGTACAGATTCCAAAGCCAGACACCTTAAAAGCAGAGAAAGGAAACTATAGACCAATCTCCTTCATGAACATAGATGCAAAAAAAAAAAATCTTCCAAAGAATACTATCAATAGACTGCAGCACATGATCGCCAGGATTATTCATTACAATCAGGTGGAATTGATGCCGGGAAGGCAAGGATGGTCCAATATCAGGAAAACCATCCTCATTGTTGGCCAAATCGACAAGCAACCAACACAAATCACATGCTTATCTCAGTATTTGCAGAAACAGCCTTTGACAAAAAACAACACTCATTCGCACTGAAAGCACTACAAAGTCTAGGAAAAAAGGG
Organism: Monodelphis domestica; assembly: GCF_027887165.1. Taxonomy (NCBI): domain Eukaryota; kingdom Metazoa; phylum Chordata; class Mammalia; order Didelphimorphia; family Didelphidae; genus Monodelphis; species Monodelphis domestica. The sequence goes on from NC_077229.1 coordinate 126,535,580, forward strand.
CCTTTCCTAAAAATAATAAATAGTATATATCTAAAACCATCAGCAAACATCATCTGCAATGGGGATGAATTAGAAGCCTTCCCAATAAGATCAGGAGTGAAGCAAGGATGCCCATTATCACCTCTATTGTTGAACATTGTACTAGAGACACTAGCTGTAGCAATTAGAGAAGAAAAAGAAATTGAAGGCATTAAAATTGGCAACGAGGAGACCAAGCTATCACGCTTTGCAGGTGTTATGATGGTCTACTTAAAGAATCCCAGAGAATCAACTAAAAAGCTAGTGGAAATAATCAACAACTTTATCAAAGTTGCAGGATACAAAATGAACCCACATAAGTCATCAGCATTTCGATATATCTCCCACACATCTCAGCATGAGTGAGAGAAATTCCATTTAAAATCAGCCTAGACGATATAGAACGATTAGGCATCTATCGGCCAAGACAAACACAGGAACTATATGAACACAAAAATACAGAACACTTCCCACACAATTAAAAGTAGATCTAGACAAATGGAAAAAACAAAACATTAACTGCTCATGGGTAGGACAAGCTAACATAAGAAAAATGGCCATCCTACCCAAACTTATTTATTTATTTGGTTCCATACCCATCAATCTACCAAAAAAAACTTGTTTACTGAATTAGAAAAAAAAATTAAACAAAAACATAACAAAGTTCATTTGTAAGAACAAAATACTGCATTTTGTGCTACAGACTTTTGGAATAGAAATTACTTTAATTTCTATAAGGGCCTGTTATAAATTTATAAAATTTAACTCTAATATTAGGGCCCATTATGAATTTATTATTATTTATTCAAAATTTTATGTTTATCTTTTTTTGATATTTTGATTCTGAATTCTAATTTTTCTTTCTCCCAGAAGTTTAATTTTTATTCCATATGTTTTTCTTTTCTTTTCTTTTTATGTTTGACTCAAATATCCCATAGGTCAACCATGAATCCTGAGCTGATCTGGGTATTTCTCAATGCCCTCTTCAGGGAGGATTGTATTTTTATAAAAATCTAACATTTTAAAAAAGATTTAAGAAAAATATCTACAAGGAAACAAGATTGCTAACTTCTAAAATCCAGAATATGAACTGTTTGCAGAATGATGCCTACAAACCTACACTACATCAAAAATATGCACAATTAACTTTGGGCTGTGGTTTATTGAAGTGAAGGTTGATTGAGAGTTACTATCCTCTGGTGAGATCACTCATGTTGGAGGAGCCCTTCTGGTCGGAAGCCTTGTTAAATTTAATACTCTGATCCACCCCTTCCCCCTTCCTGTGACCTTTAGATTCCTGCTTGGTTCAGAGTAGGCCAGGCCAGCTATCTCTCTTCCTTCTTTTTCTCTCTCATTTCCTTAATTTTTTCACTCTAATGTAAATAAACTATCATAAAAGTCATTCTAACTTGAGTAATTCATTGGGATATAGTAATTAAATCCCTGATTACCAAGTCAAAATATATTCAGTCCAACAATAAGTTTTACCCAATAACAGTACTATGTGCTAATAACAATACACTGTGCTAAATTCTGGCGATTTCAATTGAAGTAAAAGACAATCCCTGTTCTTTAGGAGCTCAGAATCTAATGAGAGATGCAAACAAGTAACCATGTACAAGCATGTCTATAGAAGCTAAATATGAAATAATTATCACTGGAAATAATTAATAGTGGTTGGGAAAGACTTTCTGTAGAAGATGGTATTTGAGTTGCAATTTCACAGAAGGCAATAAGAAGAGACAAGTAGAGACAGCATCCACGTATGGAACATTTACTATGGACATTCTGTAGGATGCTTAGATGCAAAAAAAAATTTAAAAGAGATTTTAGAGAGAATCTAATCTAAGCCACACATGAAGAAGAATCTCTTCTGTATTGTTTAATAATTGCTCATATATCATTTGCTTGAATACATCATGAGGTCATCCATTCTATTCAGAGGATGAACATTTAGATATTTAGAATTCTTACCTTTTATCAAATCAAAATCTTTTTCTTTGCATCTTCTAACAGGCACTTTAAGCCCCTTCATAGCCAAGCAGAATGAATCTAATTTTCTTTCCAAAAGATTACCCATCAAATACTTGAGGACCCTATATTTTCTCCTTTAAATCATCTCTTCTATAGATTTAAATATCCCCATTTCCTTCAACTGGTCATCATACAGCATGATTTTGAGTCCCTTCATATTCTTCTTACCCTCCCTTGAACATACTCCATCCTTCTACCTGTACCTCCCCTATCAGAGAATGCAATACTCTAGATGTGGTTTGAACAGACAAGATCAGGCAGAAACCATTCTGAGAATGTGCTCACTCTAGTGATAATTTATGGTTCTAATGGGAAAATCATACCATCATAATATGTGGAAAGATACTGCAGAAGCCATCTATTCCAAATTGAAAATGAATAAAGTATTTTTTTTGTACAACACCCCAAATGGTTGTAAGCTTTGCTTGAAGAGCTCCAGAAGGGGGCTCCTATTACATGTTGAGGAGTCTTTTAATTTTTGGAGACATGGTACTTTTCATTGAGATCTGAAAGGTTATTTAGCTTGCCATTCATAACACTGTTACAGTCTTATGTGGGATTTGAACCCATGTGTCCTGACTCCTGAGTCCAGCATTTCTATACCTTATTGTCTCTTGAAGTTTGCTGTACTTTCAGGTGGTGTGATACATAAAAATACCCAAGATTTGGTCATCTAGACTTTATTTGAAGGCCTTCAGTGAGGAGATACTCAGTATTTCCAATGGTAGTATGTTTAACTTTTGAATGATTATTATGAATTTTATTTGTTTTCCTGGTATTGACAATCCTAGAGTGAATCTGCCTCCACAGCTTTCAGCCACTACCCTTGGCTTTTGGGGCCAAATAGACCATGTTTAATTACTTTCTATCCCTCCATTTGCTAATTAAGTGGAGGGGGGACTGAGATAAGCTGTTCAGAAAGGGCCATTGAAAAGAGTTGCAAAGAAAATCTTTCGAATTTAATGGAAAATTTTCCCTTTCTAAATTAGGTTCTGATGCACCCAGAAAGGATGAATTTAATTTGATTAAGATAAGACTTTGTGATTAGATCAGGTTAGTCTAGTATTCTTTCCATCCCTGCTATTTAAAGCACCATATTTTAGGAAGACATCAATAAAATGGAAGGTATCCAGAGGTAGACTTGAAGGATATTTAGGATTAAGGGAACTGGGGATTTTTAAGCTAGAGAAGAGAGGGTGAATTCAATTTGTTCTATTTTGTCCCAAAGGGCTGAATCAGGAGAAATCAGTAGAATTTACAAAGATGACATTTGACACTGTAGATAAAGAAAAAAATCTTAACAATCCTAAGTATTCAAAAGTGGGATGGAGTGCCCAAGAAAAGGATGGTTTCAAGGTCACTGGAAATCATCAAGAGAAAACTCCCTACTTCTTAGTTTTGTTTAAAGGGGATCTCATTGAGGTCTTAATTTATACTAAATGACATCTGAGAACTGTTCTACATCTAAGATTCTTCAACATTCTAAGTTTAATAGCTCAAAAAACATTGAGTCTTTTCTTGGATTCTTATATAAAAAGATAATTTTTTAGTGAGAGAGCTGTGGCTAGTGACAGACAATTCTTTTTAATTTTTAAAGAAGCCTTAATATAACTATGGGAAGGAAAGAATTCTAAGGTTTTCAGCTTGTCTTAGAATTATTTCTCTGTATTTTATCTTTAATATCAAAAGAGCTTCACTACTTATTTCCTTGTAACCAGCTCAGTTGTTGATCATTTTATAAATTACTCATCTATTAATTTTGTGTTTAAAATAGTTTGGAATCCATAAATAAATAGCCAGATGTTTATTTATGAAATGACAGGTTCCTGCCATTGATTTGAATTCTCTCAGGAAATATACGTGTTCCAAACCCCCAAGTGTCCTGGTTTTTCTCTCATAGATCCTTTGACATCTAGGACATAATCATGTGATACCAATGTTTCCAGGGATATTGGTGCTACCTCTCAGACTTAGATTTTGATAAGTGCAGTGAGAACTGTCACGCGACTATACTAAAATAGGAAATATTAAAACTATTACAAAGGAAAGACTGTGCTGAAGTAACACAGTCAGAGATTTCAGAATGGATTTCCCATTCATCTTTAGGTTTCTTGGATGAAGCCAGACTTAAATTATAGAATGAGAGAAAGAGACATAGGACTTGTTCAAATGACCTTTTTTATGAAGCCTTCTTTGATTTCCATAGGTGGTGGTGAACTCTAGGGAGTGTAATGTAGTGGGTAGGGCATTAGACATGGAATCAGTAACACCTGGGTTTAATTTCTGTCTCTAATATTTACCAGGCAATTTACTTATTTGATATAGTTTGTGGAAAGGAAACAAGACTGACAGTTTGTGGGGGAAGGGCCCAACTGGGAGTGGCAGTTGGGTCTTGGGACTAGCACTCCCTTCCTGCCATGTGGGACTTGCGTCCTGGTGTTGGAGGAGAGAGGAGCTTGTTCAGCCCAGTCTGGAGTGGCATACTCTTCTTGGTTCAGCCCAAAGACACAGGCTTCTAAAGGTTAGAATTGTTCTTGTTTGCTTTCTGTGTACTGCTAAGATTCTGAATTGGAACAATGAGAGTAGACGGGAGTGGGACAAACTCTCCGCCAGCCTCTGGGGCCTGGCCTCAGGTCCTGAAGCTGAGAAAAAATTCCTATCCCAACTGAGTTATTAAACTTTATGTTATTTGAATTTGCAGTCAGATAAGTGGATTATCTTTCTGGTCATAGAGGGAGCTGAACTTCAATTCAGTCATTCATTAGACAAAACAGAGCTATCAGACCCCTGCTGTTTCGTCTCACCCAGCAATATACCCTCTCTCCCCTTAACTCCTCCTTACCCCATATAAACCTCCCACTAAATCCCCTGTTTTCCAATCCCATTTCCTTTCCCAATAAGTATTACAGTTTTTGTCAGAGCCAGCTAGGTTTTCCAACCTATTTTTGTTAAGAATTTGGGAAAAAGAAGGCAATTGGAGTTTCAGAGAAGTTGGGCCTGCATACATTTCAAAAGCCTGTGTGACTGTGAAAAATAACCATTTTGAGAGCAGTGCTGAGTGCAACTAATCTGCCTAGTGATACCACGCCCAAAAGAAACCACTCCTCCTAAAGGGAGGAGGGGACTCTTAAAGGGCCAGACTTAAAGACATTTTTTCTGTTGCAAAAAGATTTTCAAGATACAAGATGGCAAAGAAACTATTACTTGCCATGGGTTATCTAGCTTGGATTGCGTATTTCTTGTATATGTTTTACAACTTATTTTTTGTCACGATTCCGGATTATATTTATTTTCTGCTTAGCATCTATGAAACATTGCAATGGCTGAATATAAGTATGTATTGCTTGATTTCATTCATTCCTACATATTCTGGAGCATTATTCTTTGTAACCAAATTATACTATGCCCTAAAAATAGGTGTGTATCTAATTTTTGGGGAAAAAAGCAAAAGATAATGAAATGGCTGTGACGATTTTAGCCATAAAAGACTAGATGATGAAACTAAAGGAAATGATGAAGCAACTGAGTGAAGAGATACAATGTGGCAAAGGTATTAACACACAACAAGACATATCTAAAAATAACAATGTAGTTCAGCAAGAAAATACAGATGGGGCTGAAGGTGGAATACCAATATTGCCACTAAGAGATCAAATAAGCCTACAACCAGATAGCGGCATAATTCATATTAAAACACATAAACCATTTACAACAGCTGACCTTGAAAGTCTGAAAAGATGGATGCCTTCCTGGTTTTCAGAACCAATGAGATGTTTAAAAGAATTTAAAAGAGCAATTAGGCTTTATGATCCAGATTTCCAAGACACTGAAATTCTTCTCTCAGAATTATTTTCAAAAAGGGAAAAACAATAATTCCTTGATGAAACAAGAAAAAATCCAAATTTAACATCATGGCCAGAGGAAGGAACAGACTTAGAGTTATCTAATAATGAAAATCTACGTTACCTAAGAAAGGCCAGAGAAGATTTATTAGAGGCAATGAAAAGTTTTTCAAAAAGACCAGATACTTGGGGAAAATTTGAGAGATTGAGACAGGAAAGTGGGGAACATCCATCAAAGTTCCTCAATAGAGTGATTGAAGTAGCAGAGGATGTGCTTGGATTTGAAAATTTAACTGAACAAATTCTTCAACACATAAGGAGACAATTTGTGAAAGGTAGTAACACACCTATTAGATCATATTTTAAACTTCAATGCCCAGATTGGGAAACATTAAGTCTGGAAGATTTAAGAAAAACTGCAACCTACATATTTTTAGGTCACAAAGAAATGCTAGAGGAAAAGGATGAAATAATAAAAGAGATTAAAGCCAAGCTCAAGGAGGCAAATAGCACAAGTAAGTGAAAAGAAATTGAAGAAATAAAAAATCTAGCCACTCTGCAATCATACAAACCCACAAGAAATTACACACAAAGTAATCAAAGGAGAAATTTACCCAGATGTTTCCTCTGTGGAAAAATAGGTACATGGTTCGAGACTGTTATTTAAAGGCACAATTATTCCAAGCTAATAACAAACCAAGGTCTTGGAAAAGCAATGTAAAGTATAGCAGCAATAATACACAAACAAATGCAAAATGTTGTGATTGTAATTGCAAGAATTCATTGCAAGCACCAAATTTAGAAACCATGGAGAGGTACATCCAACAAGGAGCAAAACCACATTATTTGCAAGTAGTCTCAGGTGCTGCCAAACAAAGTCAGTTATGAAGCCAGGTACATGGGGTAACATCAAAAAAGAAAAATGGGAAAGGAAAAAGGAAAAGTAAGGAGACTCCATGCAAATAGAATGTGGGGTGCCAAAAGCACAAAATAAAACTAAAGAACAGATAGAAGAAGAAATCCAATTAGATAATGAAGTAACCGAGATTAAAGAGAAAATTTTTGGAACAGTGGAACAATCTACAAAGAAAGAAGAAGGAACAGAACTGGCAACAGTCTGTAATACACAAACTGTAAATGAATTAATTGAAGCATATGAACTAGCAATAGAAGGGTCCAATGGGGAGGAAAATGCAATAACAGAAAACATTAAAATTAGCAGACCTCCTGGAGACAATGGCATGGAAAGCAGGGATGCTATTACAAAAGAAAATACCAATGATATAATAGAAAAGTCAACTTTAAATCCTTATGCAGAGGAATTTCAATCAATAGTAAATGCACAAGGAAAAGCAAACACAAACATTGTCATGCCATCCTTAAATCTCCATGATAATGCAAATCCCTTGCAAACTGATGATGGGTTGCAAAATGAATATTCAGAGCAACAAGAAAAGTCTGTAGCAGAAGAATAAAACTGGAATTTGAACAAAATAGAAATAGAGGCACCTATGGTCCAAGTGTGCCAACAAAATGAGAACACAGAACCAAGGGTCATGATAAAAGTGGGTAATGAGATCTACTCAGCTTTTATTGATACAGGAGCAACTAAATCTGTTTAAAAAACATCTCCTGAAGACAGCCAAATCACAAGTTACGTCCAAGTTAAAGAGCTTGCAAAAGACTTGGGGAATATAGAGATCACCAAGCAAGAGTCAATGCAAGACACAAATCACACAGAATCACTATATTCAATAATGTTTGATTCAGAAAATGAAGAAGACCAAGAACCTTATGAATATATCAAACCTACAATCAAGATCATAAAGCTTTACAAGAGGGAAAGACAGTTAATTACATTAACAACTCAAATCAAGAACAAATGATCCAGTCAGAAGAGTTAGTTAAGGAAATAAACTACACAATCACAATAGAAGTAATTCTGGCAGCATTGGGAGTCAAGAATTACGAAAAACTTTGTGAAAAGTATGTGGAAGTGGATAAAGTGGATAGAGACACTAAATATGCAGTACAAGAAAATCATATATCTGATCCAAAACAAAAGGAAGAAGAAGAAAACAATGTAATGCTCCTATCACATCTTCCTTTCTCTGATGTAGAACTTCTCACAAACTAGACTGTCAATTAACAAAATATATACAAGCTTTACAGACAAGAATAGCAGAATTGCATGAAATGGGCTTGATACAACAAACAGTACCCCTGGATTACAATTTGCACAACATCAAACCAGGAGACATAGTATACTTAAAAAATTTCAATAGAAAATTGGCTACAGACATAAAATGGACTGGACCACATGAAGTATTGCTTACTACCCCAACAGCTATAAAAGTTCAACACCATTGTAACAGACATCGAAGATAATTAGACAACAGATAGTGCTGAGAAATGAAAACAAAAACTGATTAACATAAAAGGACATCATAAAGAAATAATAGTGACACATAATGTTTGAGACAACTTTCCAGCCCAGAGGAAAAGCAGCCCAGAGAAAAAGCAACCCAGAGGAAAAGCATCCAGAGGAAAAGCATCCCAGAGGAACAGCATCCCAGAGGAAAAGATTTTAAACCAGCCCAGAGGAAAAGGATCAAGAAAAGATGCTAGAAAAAAGAAACAAAGAAAAACTGAAATGGATAGCTATTACTTTGAACTTTGTAAATTTGTTTATATAAGAAGAAGACAGATTTACAATGAGACTTATGTGTAAGACTGAGTGTGTTGAAATAATAAAACAAAAGTAATTTTACATTTAGGGAAATAGCATGCATCACACATAACATGGAAGAAAGAAGAGATCCATTAGTCAACATGAGAAGTGGAAATCTGAAGAAACTTGATAAGTATTAATTCAACACAACACTATTAGACACAAAACACAAAATCACAAACTGACATTGAGAGACCTTGTTTATATAAATAAGGGTCTGAAATTGTATTTATGCAAAATGTAAATATGTATATAGTTAGTTCCATTAGGTCTTAGGCAAATTGAAAGATCAATAGATATTTCTATTTGATTGACATCATGATGTGGAACAGTGTATATTGTTGTATTATATGTAAATAATTTCTATAAATAGTGTATTAGTTTTAGTTAACTCAGAGTAAGTAGTATTAGCACTAAGATTCAAATTTCTTATAATAGTTTTGTTCAACATTTTTGTACTGAATTTATTGTAAAACCCAAAACTACCCTTACCCAAACTTTCCTGCTAAGAGTCCTTAAAGTAGATTTAGTAAATTGGTAGCTATAATATAAATATGTGACCTTGGGAAGGTCACAACAAAAAAAAGGGGACGATTGTGGAAAGGAAACAAGACTGACAGTTTGTGGGGGAGGGCCAACTGGGAGTGGCAGTTGGGTCTTGGGACTAGCACTCCCTTCTTGCCATGTGGGACCTGTGTCCTGGTGTTGGAGGAGAGTGGAGCTTGTTCAGCCCAGTCTGGAGTGGCATACTCTTCTTGGTTCAGCCCAAAGACACAGGCTTCTAAAGGTTAGAATTGTTCTTGTTTGCTTTCTGTGTACTGCTAAGATTCTGAATTGGAACAACGAGAGTAGAAGGAGTGGGTCAAACTCTCTGCCAGCCTCTGGGGCCTGGCCTCGGGTCTGAAGCTGAGAAAAAACTCCTATCCCAACTGAGTTATTAAACTTTATGTTATTTGAATTCACAGTCAGATAGGTGGACTATCTTTCTGGCCATAGAGGGAGCTGAACTTCAATTCAGTCATTCATTAGACAAAACAGAGCTATCAGACCCCTGCTGTTTCCTCTCAGCAGGGAGCATCTCCCCTCCCTTGCCTCACCAGTGTTCCCTCTCTCCCCTTAACTCCTCCTTACCTCTATACAAACCTCCCATTATTCCCCATTTGTCCTCCTGTTTTCCAATCCCATTTCCTTTCCCAATATATATTACAACTTAGTGGCTAGAACACTGAACTTGCAAGTCATTTAATATCCCTCAGACTCCATTTCTTAATCAAAAAAGTGGAGGTACCACTTATCTTAAGTCAGGCTAGTTTAGTGCTTTTTTTTTTATTCTTGCTACATTACAGATACTACATTTTAGGAGGTCCAGAGGTGAACTTAAAGGATAGTGGAGAGTCTTGGGTCTAGGCTATAAGGATGGAATTAGGGAGATTTATGGGAGAAGATGTCTTACCAGTAGTAGAAAGTGAGAAGGTTTAAGAGTTCTTCTCAAGGACTTGAAGAATGACCATGGTGGGAGTAGGATTAAATTTATACTACAAAGATCAAAGAATATAATATCTATGTAGTGTTTTGCAAACCTTAAAACAGTATATTGTTAGCTAAAATTTATTGTTACTAATCACTTAGCCTAACTGTGCCTCAGATTTCTCATCTTTAAAATAAAGGGGGGTCAACTTGATAGCTTCTGATGTTCCTACCAGCTCTAAATCTATGATGCTATCCTTTCTTCATATCAAAGGATCTCATATATCCTAATATTCTTATATTGCTACAGTAGAATGTAAGTTCTTTGAGGGACGACTAAGTAGCACAATGAATAGAGAACTGGGCATGGAGTCAGGAAGACCTGAGTTCAAATCCTCCCTTAAACACTGACTAGTTATGTGACCCTGAATAAATTACCTAACTTCATTTGTCTCAGTTTCCTCTATTGTAAATTTGGATAATAATAGAACCTACTTCCTGTAAGAATCAAGAGATAATACTTCTTAAAAAGCTTAGCACACTCCCTGGCACATAGATGTGTTTAATAAATATTTGTTTCCTTCCTTGAGGGCAGAAGTTATTTTTTGTTTGTTTCATTTTGTTTTGTTGTTCTGTTTTTGTATCTAGTGCTGAGACTAATATCTTATTTAATGAATTCTTGTTTGACTATTTGTGTTGTTCTGAGATCCATTTATGACACTGACCAGAATATGGACAAATAACTTTCATCTACTTGACTTTCTTTTCTCATTTTGAAAATTGGGGTAATAATGCCTACCTTAACAGACTCTTATTAGGATCAAATGAAAAAATGACAGAGAGTCACTATCAAGTGAGAGACCATTATTACTAGACTAACTCCAGAAAACCAGAATTAGCTCCATTATCCCACCTAAAATGATTGGATTTTATTTACTTATTATTATTCACATAACCAACACTAATGACAGAGATTACTCAAGTTGCTACCAAAAGGCCATACATCTTTCGTTCATATGCAGTCTGTGAAAGCATGTCATTTCTGTGCCCTTTTATTTGATGGATGTACTTGACTCCCTGTTCCACAAATATTGAATAACTTCTAATTATTGTTGCTATAACAACTTCTTTGAAAAATGAGAATCTAGGCCTGGAACTATAATTCTTCTCTAGAAACTTTTTTCTACCTACTCTTTAAGATGCAATTCAGAACCTCCCTCCTCCGTGATGCCTGGCCTGACTACTGTAGCCCATTTTATTAAATTGTTGTTTATGATAGCAAATGGAATAACAAAACAATCCAACATTTACCAAACTCCTCCTAAGCAGAATTCTGTTGTTAGGCTTGTGGTGGATAAAAGAGTTAGGAAGACAGAGTCCCTATCATTAGGAAGTTTTTAATCTAGTTGATTGTAGAAAATCTTATATAGCTTTAAATTTTTAATGTGTCAAGGTTTTCTCATTATTAATCAACTGACCAATCAAAAACATTCATTAAGTACTTATTGCTTGCCAGGTCTTATGTCAAGGGGTAAAGATACTGAAAAACTCAAATGGATTTGTGTTCTCAGTCACAGAAGTGTCTTCTGAGACAAAAAAAAATCCTCAGACTGGCTTGTGGGTAAGAATACCAATTTATTGATTAGGCTAGCATAAACCAATGTTAAAAGGAAAGGCAGAGAACCCTGGGATAATGGTTTAAAGGTTGGTCTGAGTGTATTGATGATCCAAACCTCCAAGCTGTCTTCTGTTTGTTATTTATTTTGACTGATTGTTTGCCACCTTTTGGGAATCCCTGATGTCAAGAGTGAGGCTGAACCCCACCCGTGGCAGATCCTAGTTTTTCCTTTAACCTATTTCTTGGTGTCACCACTCCAGCACTTCTCTTACCTTAAGTATCCTAGTTGAGGATCCTCTATTACACCAACCCATCTTTAATTGCTATTATATGATTCCTTGATGACATTTTTTACTCTTATTTTTGGAGTTTCTCAATGGTCATATATGGTAAACTTTTCAAAGCCATTATGTACTTCCCTATTGTCATATGTGAGATAATTTTTAATTCTTTGTAGGATGAAGAATTGTAACCTATTCCTCAATTTGATAATATAACACTGATAGAACATTGATTTTGAGAATATGGGTTTATGCTTTCATTAGAAATTTGAGGTCATAAAATAATTTCACAGTTTCATGAAGGTAGTTCAATCTACTTTCATCATCCTATTCAACCCTGGGAATGAATTCATTAATCATCTGTACCATCTATCTGTCCATTTATATACATAATGATGGAGAAGTTCTTTATTATTTTTACCCAAATGTATCTTAAAGTCAACACTCTCCAAAATATTGCTGATAAATAGCCTCAGGGTCATATCTGTCAACATTAATTGTTGTAAGAGATTATTGAGGAGGATGATAAAAGATCAGGTTGAATTTGTTGAGACCATAAAACAAATATCCCACAGAATTATTTTTTAAATGAAAAACAAAACAAATGTTAACCCTCTATCAACTTCTTCTTCCCCCATAGTACTCAGCTTTTTCACCAAATTCAAACTCAGGACCTGTTCTTCCCCAAAAGAAAATGATTTAAATGTTAATTGATTATTTTGTTTTACTTGATAGACATTTATTAAGGCCTACTATGTTCTAGGCATCAAAGAATTGAGGATACAATGGTAAAAGTGAAGGTAGTCCCTGCCCTGAAGAAGATGACATTCCATTGTAAAGGATATAACATAATATACATAATGAAAACAAAGTTATTCTAAGGGGTAGTAATAGAGCTCTAATAAATATGAGAAAGGAGATGGAGGAGAAATAGGAAATAGCCTGTATGGGAGGTATAATTTGAGCTGAGCTTTGAAGAGATATAGAGATCTGAAGAATTTAGAGATTCTAGGTATGGAGGATATGGAGGAAAGAGACAGAATAAAGTGTACTAAGAAGAACTAATAGGCAATTTGACTCTAATGCAACATTGCAGGGAGGAAATCATGTGAAATCAGCCTGTAAAGATAGTTTGCACTTGATTTCAGTCAAAAGTCTGAAATAGCAATAGAAAAATAGTCTGGAAACAGATTATGCAGAACTTTCTTTACTAAACAATAGAAGTTTGTATTTGATTTAGGGATAAAATTTCTTGAGCAGGAGACAGATGTCATCAGATGTATGACCTAAAAATGTCCATTTGCCAGTAATGTGGAAGATGGATTGGTGAGGGGAGAGACTTGAAACAGTGAAATTAATCAGAAAGGCTATATTTCAGTTGTCTATGCTAGGTAGGATGAAGTCCTGATCTAGAGGAATATATGTAGGCACACACACACACACACACATATATATATATATATATATATACATAAGTCATATGTATGTATGTTTATATAGAATTAGTTATAGATATATCATTGTCTATCCAATTTTTTTTATAAATCAATCTTCATTGATTTAGATAATTATCTATCTATCTTCTATCTTCATCTATCTGGAAAGAAAAACACTTAAAAGCTATTTCAGTTCAGAGATTTTTAACATGTGTATTGAATAAAAAAAAGTTTTGATAACTATTTCTCATTATATTTCCCCTTTGTTATTCTATATATATATATATATACATATATATATATATATATATTTGAAATCCTATATTTTTTAATTAAATATATTATTGTTAGAAAAGATCCATAGCCTTCCCCAAACTGCAGAGGAGACCAGGACACACTAATATTAAGACTATTTCTGATATAGAATTGACAGCAAGGCAACTTTTTAGGTAAGAGGATGGGAGGATTAAGGAACTGAAGATTATTCTAAGGTGGTTATCTTAGGATACAAGATAGATTATTATTTTGTTAGAAGTAGTAAGAAAGCAATGAAGAGGGTTGAGTTAGGGGGAAAGATATGAGTTCCATTTTAAAAGAATACGATTACTAAGAAGGCTTCTGGCTTCCAACTACAATAAAATTCCCATCCTACATGATATTTATGGTTAAAAAGTACTTTTACATCCATCACATTAATTGAATTATAAGAATAAAAATGATCACGGAGAATTTGCCTGAGGCTAAAGCCTTGAGTATTGAACCCTTACACTGAGAGCCAGACCTCCTCACTCAGATTTCTGACTGGAAAGGGGAGAAAAAAAACCCATAGAGATGGCTAACAGTGAACAGGAGCAACAGCCTCTAAACACCAAGAAAAGCAAGAAGAAGGGGGTGACTTTGGACACATTTTATGGAGAGAAAATACAAAATACAGAGCAAATAGAAGAGGAAACACAAAAAAATGCTCCAAAACCTTCCAAAAGAAATGGAAATTCTCCACAAGCTCTTGAAGAATTTAAATTGGAAATTATCAAAAAGATGGAAGCTTTCTGGCAGGAAAAAATGGGAGAAAATGCAAAAGGAACTCAACAATTTGAGGGACCAAAATATGTAAATGCAGAAACAGCTTGAAGCCTCAAAAAACAGGTCAGAAAAAACTGAAAAGGAAAACCAGTCTTTAAAGGTCAGAATCAGACAACTGGAAGACAATGATCTTGCAAAAGACCAAGAATTAATAAAGCAAAGTTAAAAGAATAAGGAATTAGAAGATAACATAAAATATCTCACTGACAAGGTGACAGACCTGGAAAACAGAGGAAGGAGGGACAATCTAAGAATCATTGGCCTACCAGAAAAGCCAGAAATAAACAGTAATATTGACATTATAATACAAGATTTCATCAAAGATATTTGCCCAGAGATTCTAGAACAAGGGGGCAAAATGTGCATTGAAAGAGCTCACAGAACACCCTCTACATTAAATCCCCAAAAGACAACTCCCAGGAATGTAATTGCCAAATTCCAAAGCTTCCAAGCAAAATAAAAAATATTAAAAGAAGCCAGAAAAAGACAATTTAGATATAAAGGAATACCAATCAGGGTCACACAGGACCTATCAATTTCCACTCTGAATGACTGTAAGGCCTGGAACATGATATTTAGAAAGGGAAGAGAGCTGGGTCTTCAACCAAGAATTAGCTATCCATCAAAACTGACTATGTACTTCCAGGAGAAACTATGGGCATTCAACAAAATACAAAATTTCCAAGTATTTGTAAAGAAAAGACCAGAGCTCTGTGGAAAGTTCGACAGCCAAACAGAAAGAGCAAGAGAAACATGAAAAAGTAAATATGAAGGAAAGGGAAAAGGAGAAAAATATTATCTTTTTCTTTTATTCAAACTCTCTTCTATAAGGACTACATTTATATTAAATTATATATGTTAATATGTGGGGAAAATGAAATGTGTAACTCTTAAAAATTGTATGCATCATTAGAGTAGTAAGAAGAATCATGTATAGGAAAAGTTTGGGGCATCAAGATGACAAGGAGAAAGGGGGAGGGGAGAAAGGGAGGGGGTAAATCATCGATGGTACTAAGATATACTCCAAGAAATAAAAAGGAAAAAGAAAACTAAATAGAATAATCTTTCTCACACAAAGATACACATGGGAAAGGGAGGGGAAGAATTCTCCTATAAGAAGGAGAGGAAGAGAGTTTTTACTTAAACCTTACTCTCATTGAAATCAACTCTGAGAGGGAAGAGCATCTAGATCCATTGGGATCTTGAATTCTATCTTATCCAACAGGGTAAGGGAGAAGGGAAAACCAAGGGGTTTAAGGGTGGAGGGACAACAAAAAGGGAGGGAAGGAGAGGGGGAGAGGGAGGGAACAAAAAGGAAGGGGCTAAAAAGGGAAGCATATAAAGGGAGGAGACTAGGGGGACAAATATAAAGTAAATCACTGGTTTAAAAGGTTATAGCTAAAGAAGAGATGTCAGAATTAGGGGAGGATATCAAAATGCCATGCAATCCACAAGTGACAATCATAACTTTAAATGTGAATGGGATGAACTCATCCATAAAACGTAGACGAATAGCAGAATGGATTGGAATCCAAAACACTACCATATGTTGTATTCAAGAAACACACATGAAGCAGGTAGATACTCACAAGGTCAGAATTAAAGGATGGAGTAAGACCATTTGAGCCTCAACTTATAGAAAGAAGGCAGGAGTTGCAATCATGATGTCTGACAAAGCCAAAGCACAAATAGACCTGATTAAAAGGGATAGGGAAGGTATATATATATTTTGTTAAAAGGGACTATAGACAATGAGGACATATCACTAATCAACATGTATGCACCAAATGGTATAGCACCCAAATTTCTAATGGAGAAAATAGGAGAATTGAAGGAGGAAATAGACAGTAAAACCATATTAGTGGGAGACTTGAACCAACCACTATCAAATTTAGATAAATCAAACCAA
Source organism: Monodelphis domestica (assembly GCF_027887165.1). Classification (NCBI taxonomy): domain Eukaryota; kingdom Metazoa; phylum Chordata; class Mammalia; order Didelphimorphia; family Didelphidae; genus Monodelphis; species Monodelphis domestica. The sequence continues at coordinate 126,551,999 of NC_077229.1, forward strand.
AAAATAAATAAGAAAGAGATAAAAGAAGTGAATGAAATCTTAGAAAAATTAGAGTTAATAGACATATGGAGAAAAATAAATAGGGACAAAAAGTAATACACCTTCTCAGCACCACATGGCACATTCACAAAGATTGACCATACATTAGGTCACAGAAACATGGCATACACTAGGTCATAAAAACACAGCATACAAATGCAGAAAAGCAGAAATCATAAATGAAGCCTTTTAAATCATAAGGCAATAAAAATAATGATCAGTAAGGGTACATGGAGAGCCAAATCAAAAATTAATAAGAAATTAAATAATATGATACTCCAAAATTGGTTAGAGAACAAATCATAAAAACAATTAATAATTTAATTGAGGAAAATGACAATGGTGAGACATCATTTCAAACCTTATGGGATGTAGCCAAAGCAGTACCGAGAGGAAAATTCACATCCCTGAGTGCGTATGTAAACAAATTAGGTAGGGTAGAGATCAATGAATTGGAAATGCAATTAAAAAATTTGAAAGTGAACAAATTTAAAACCCCCAGAAGAAACCAAACTACAGATCCTAAAAATTAAGGGAGAAATTAATAAAATCGAAAGTGATAAAACTATTGAACTAATAAATAAGACTAGAAGCTGATATTTTGAGAATACAAACAAAATAGACAAAGTACTGGTCAATCTAACTTAAAAAAGGAAAGAAGAAAACCAAATTAACAAAATCAAAGATGAAAAGGAGAAACTCACCTCCAATGAAGAGGAAATTAAGGCAATCATTAAAAAGTACTTTACCCAATTATATGGCACTAAATATACCAATCTAGGTGATATGGATTAATATTTACAAAAATATTAATTGCCTAGCCTAACAGGAGAAGAAATAGAATTCTTAAATGATCCCATATTAGAAAAAGAAATCCAACAGGCCATCAAAGAACTACCTAAGAAAAAATCCCCAGGGCCTAATGGATTCACAAGTGAATTCTATCAAACATTCAAAGAACAGCTGATAACAAAACTATACAAACTCTTTGACATAATAAGTAAAGAGGATGTTCTATCAAATTTCTTTTATGGCACAAACATGGTGCTGATTCCAAAGCCAGGCAGGTCAAAAATGGAGAAAGAAAACTATAGACCAATCTCCCTAATGAAAATATATGCAAAAATCTTAAAAAGGATACTAGCAAAAATACTCCAGCAAGTGATCAGGAAGGTCATTTACTATGATCAAGTATGATTTTTACCAGGAATGCAGGGCTGGTTCAATATTAGGAACTATATGAACACAAGTACAAAACACTCTCCACACAACTAAAACTAGACCTGAGCAATTAGAAAAACATCAACTGCTCATGGGTAGGACAAGCCAATATAATAAAAATGAACATCCTGCCCAAAATTATTTATCTATTTAGTGCCATCCCCATTGAACATTCAACTTTTTTTTACTTATTTAGAAAAAAAAACCATAACAAAGTTCATTTGGAAGAATAAAGGATCAAGGATATCTAGGGAAATAATGAAAAAAATACAAAGGAAGGGGGCCTTGCAGTCCCAGATCTCAAACTCTATTATAAAGCAGTGGTTATGAAAACAATTTGGTACTGGCTAAGAGACAGAAAGGAGGATCAGTAGAATAGACTTGGGGTAAGTGACCTTAGCAAGACAGTATATGACAAATCCAAAGACCCCAGCTTCTGGGACAAAAATTCAGTATTTGACAAAAACTGCTGAGAAAACCAGAAGATGGTGTCGGAGAGATTAGGTTTGGATCAACACCTCACACCCTACATCAAGATAAAATCAGAATGGGTGAATGACTTGAACATAACGAAGGAAACTATAAGAAAATTAAGTGAACACAGAATAGTATACATGTCAGACCTGTGGGAAGGGAAAGACTTCAAAACCAAGCAAGACATAGAAAGAGTAAAAAAATGTAAAATAATTAATTTTGATTACATCAAATTAAAATGTTTTTGTACAAACAAAACCAATGTAACCAAAATGAGAAGGGAACCAACAAATTGGGAAACAATCTTCATAACAAAAACCTCAGACAAAGGTTTAATGACTCAAATTTATAAAGAGCTAAATCAATTGTACAAAAAATCAAGCCATTCTCCAATTGATAAATGGGCAAGGGACATGAACAGGCAGTTTTCAGCCAATGAAATAAAAACTATTAATAAACACATGAAAAAGTGCTCTCTACATCTCTTATAATCAGAGAGATGCAAATCAAAACAACTCTGAGGTATCACCTTACACTTAGAAGATTGGCTAACATGACAGCAAAGGAAAGTTATGAATGCTGGAGGGGATGCGGCAAAGTCAAAGTCGGGACATTAATTCATTGCTGGTGGAGTTGTGAATTGATCCAACCTGTAATAATTAAAATGGTTGAGGCAATAAACTGTAGTGATTAAAATAGTGGAAGATATAAATTGTAGTAGATAAAGAGTTGGAGAGTAAATTGTGACCGCAGAAAATGTGTTTTCAGACAGTCTTGTTTTAAAATCAAATATAAGGTGGTGGCCAGGGAAATATTCCCAATTATGAAATATACCCAAGTCAACTGGGTATTATAGAGATTTTAATTAATAATACAATGAGGAATTAAAGAAAGAGAGAAAGAGAGAAAAAGGAAATAATGAGAATAGATAGGCCAGCCCAGGGAAGCCCTGGACAACCCAGGCCTAAGCCCTAAAAGAAAGATCAGTCAGTCCTTAATCACTCACCACAAGATCTGTTCAAGCAAGGAATCTAGTTTCACCAGGCCAGCTTCATGTCAGCTGACTCCACCAGCTCAATCCTGAATCTGAATCTGAATGTGAATCTGAATGTCCCCGAGAGAGTCCCGAGAGTGACAGAGTCTCCTCAGAGGGAGTTCCAGCCAGAGTCTGTCCCAAGAGCCTGTTTCCAGAGCTCTCTCCCAACAGTCTCCTAAGAGACTGTCTTCTTTAAGAGCCTATCATCTCCTTACATAGGGAATTTTCTCCTATGTCACCTCCCCTAAATTCTTCCATCTACCAATCACAGTAGATGTTTTTCAAAGGACAGACCATTCTTAGTTCACACCTAAGAAGGTGTAAATTTTTGAGTAATTCACACCAGGTAAGGTCTGAGTAAGTTTCTCAACTTTTTGTTCCTTGTAAATTCACAAGTTGCTTGACCTTTATAGGCACTTATCTTAAGAACTTTTTGCCTTATTATAAGTATGGGTTTAAGTACTTTTCATTGTTCAGAAAAAGAGTTTACAACTTTATCTTCCCCTAGGGCAGACTTAAGTAGGTGAAGTAGAATTCTCACATTCTTGATCTAAGTAGAGTTCACTGCCCAAATGGGGAATGGTCTTAATCAAATCTTATGACGTAGAGTCTGGGAATTTTTAAGAGTCACAAACCATTCTGGATGGCAATTTGGAACTATGCCTAAAGGACAATAAAAGACTGTCTGCCCTTTGATCCAGCCATAGCACTGCTGGGTTTGTACCCCAAAGAGATAATAAGGAAAAAGACTTGTACAAGAATATTCATAGGTGCGCTCTTTGTGGTGACCAAAAATTGGAAAATGAGGGGATACCCTCCTATTGGGGAATGGCTGAAAAAACATTGTACACAGAGACCGATACACTGTGGTACAATCGAACGTAATGGACTTCTCCATTAGTGTCAATACAACGTCCCTGAACATTCTTCAGGGATCTAGAAGAAAAAAAACCAGCCACAAGCAGAGGACAAATTGTGGGAGTAAAAACACCAAGGAAAAGCAACTGCTTGACTACAGGGGTTGAGGGAATATGACTGAGGAGAGACTCTAAATGAACACCCTAATGCAAATACCAACAACATGAAAACGGGTTCGAATCAAGGACACTTGTGATACCCAGTGGAATCGTGCATCAGCTATGGGAGGGGTGGTTGGGGGGGGGGGGGAGAAATTATCTTTGTTTTCAATGAATAATGTGTGAAAATGACCAAAAAAAATAATGTTTAAAAAAAATCATCACCATCCTCTCTCTCTTGCTCCTCCTCCTCCAACACCTTTATATATTGTTTTAAATATTCTAAAATGTTTTACAGATATTCTGTTTGACAGATATAGCAACCTTAGATACTCTTGAGAATCCCAAATGAAGTAATACCTACATTATACTCTTTATTTGTCAGATGAAGAAAAAAATTTCATAGAGGTCATGTGACTTGTCCAAGGCCATATAGCCATTTCAGGATCATATTATTAAGACATGGAAAGAATCTGAGAAATTATCTTGCTCAGGCTCCTCCTTTTTTATTTCATTCTCCTCTAGCTCAGCACAGTGCCTAGCATATAGTTGATGTTCAGTAGTTGTTGTTTAGAGATTAATTGAATAATTGTAAATCACTCAAGGCCACAGAGCTAGTGATTGGCAGAGTTGGAATCTGATTTGACAAATCAAAGTATCTCAGATTTAAAAGGGGCTTCAAATGTCCCCTATTTCAACCTGTACCTGCATGTGAATCCTTTCTGTGATATCTTTGACAAGTGGTCATCTATCCTTTGCTTAAAGGCTTACAGTGTTGGACTCATTACAAATAAGAGCAACACAATCCACTTTTGGACCCCCTAACTTCAATGTTGTGGGCATCCTGCCATACTAATTTTCTGAATGCAAGCTGAATGTTCCACAAGGCTCTATTGTATATTTTTAGTGTGTATGTGTGTTTTAAGTAGGAATAAGATAGAATCAGAAATCATCCCCATACCACCACTTAGCACAATGCCTGTCACATAGTAGTTACTTAATATACTCTAGTTGACTTCCTGAATTATTTTTCACTTCAAAAACTTAAACTTTTTAATGAAAATGATAGGATTCAATAATAATTCACCATAAACATGGTAGTAGTGTCCATTGATGAATTAGATTTTTAAAAACCCTTATCTTCTGTCTTAGAATCAATACTATGTATTAGTTCTGAGGCACAAGAGCAATAAAGGCTAGGCAGTGGGGGTTAAGTCACTTACCCAGGGTCATACAGCTAAGAAGTATCAGAGATCAGATTTTAACCCAGCACCTCTCATCTCTGGTCCTGGCTCTCAATCCACTGAGCAACCCAGCTGCCTCCAATAAATTAGATTTTGAAGGATCTTCTAGGAATAAATTGTCAAGTGATTTTAAAAGTTGGGGTGGCTCTTCGTTTGTTTTTTAATAGCAAAATCTGAGTTATTCTTTTGCCATTTTCAATGAAGATTCTGAATGCATTAACCTTAAAAGCAGGACTGTCCAGGGATAAATTAACTCACTCATTTGAGCAGATGTGCTTGGCAACAAATGGCTTCCATTGGTTATTAGGCAATATTCCTTATTAGCTGCTAAACAAGTAAAACTTTACTATGACGCTGATGATAAGGAACAGAAGGTTCCTAAATTGAAGATGCGTTTTTAACTTAGCAAGATTAATTTCCAGCTTTTAATGTCACTTTTGATTTTTGGCTTATCTCACCAGTAATGAAATCCAAATAGATTTGGATTCATGTGTTTGGAAATGACTCATTCTGGGTTTATTAGAATATTCCTTCTAAACTTAACTCTTTGATAGACAATTGACCCTCACTGTTTTCTTAATACTACTAATAACTAATAACAGTCAGATAAGTGGATTATCTTTTCTGGGGCGTAGAGGCTGCCTCACCAGCAACCATATTCCCTCTCACCCTTCAACTCCTCTATTCCCTGCTACAAACCTTCTGTATCCCCTGTTTTATCAATCCCCCAATCTTTCCCTATGAATATTACAGGATAAAGTAGGAATTCTAACTCATCTTACTTACTGTTAAGTTCAAAATTTCAAAAAATCTAAAGAAATATGTATATATTTTTAACCAAAGATAGTCTTCTGAAGAACTCAAAGACACAATAGAAAATTAGATGAACTGATGAAGAGGAAGGAAACAGAACCAGGGAAACAGTATGTACAATTGATTGCAACAATCTAAACAGAAAGAAAAATATAATGAAATAATGCTGTGTAATTATAATAACCAAGCAGATTCCCTGCAGATGTGGTAGAATATAGTTTATAGCTTTCTACATAGACAGTCAGACATGGCTGAAAAGTTAAATCGCCTTTCTGAATTCTCATTTTTCTTATTTAGAATGTAGTATGTAAGGGAAGTTTTGATGAGTATGGAAGGTGAAAGGATATATCCAGATATTCATGAATTGTAAAAAGGCATTAATAGGAAAACATTTAAAAAAAATATCATCATTACTCAAAACTGCAAGAGGTATGTGATTTGCATTTACTTTTAATTAATCATATTATAAGTTTTAAAATTCAGGTGACATTCATTTTGAATTTATTGTGAGATATTATGTATGCAATTATATACATGTACATAATTTAATTATACATGCATGATGTAATTTTATTTTCTTCCAGTTTACTTTATAGTTTTTCTTAGTAATTCTTGCCAAAAAAATTCTTGTCTTCTTCCATGAGTAATTTATGTTTGAGGTTTACTGAATACTGAGTTATGTAGTTCAGCTATTTCTGATTCTTCCTTGTCTAGTCTATTCCATTGATCTACTCTTCTATTTTTAAACCAGTACCAAATGGTTTTGATGATTAATGTTTGACGCCATAGTCTGAGGTTTGGAAGTGCTATTCTTTATTCATTCTTACATTTAAAAAATATCCTCTTTGACATATTAGAACTTTTATTCTTCCAGTAAATTTTGTTATAAAGTTGACTAACTCTATGCAGTAACCTAAACTATATGGTGATAACAATAGCATTGCATTCTTTTCATATTGGCATGGCCCAGCCATGAGTAAAATCAATGACAACAATTTATTGAACATTTTTTATGTGCCAGGCACTCTACTAAGTGCTAAGGTCACAAACAAAAACAAGAAGAAAAACAGGCCCTTCCCTCAAAAATATTACATTATGATGGTGGAAAATAAGATACAATAGAGTTGATAAAGAAGAGAAAGTGGGATGGGATAGACATATGTCTAAATGGTAGCAATGAGAGCAAAGGCTAGAGAATTAGAAACAGAACCAAGAGAAGAATTAAGAATAGTTGGCATGCACCTTTCTTCAAAATGGAAGTTGAAGGAAGAACTCATCAAGGTGAGAAATGGTGTAGAGTAGAAAGATTCTTCAGGTTGAGGAGACCACAGCTGCTAAGGGTGAGAAGACAGCTGAAACATGATGGCAAAGTTGTTACAAGGGAATCACTTTAAAAGACTGATATATATTAATTTAAGGTCGCCAAGGAATCAGCTATGTAATTCCTAAATGAAAAACTCAAGTCAGCCGTCAGCCTTTTTTTGGAGTTTAATTACAATAGGAGCAAGAAAGGAATTAGAGATATATATAGAGAGAGAAAGGGGAGAGAAGGGAATAGGGCTTAAATACCCCTTCTGTTTAGGCTGGGCCAAAAGGCCCAAGCCCTTAGATAGCTGGGGCAAAGAAAAGAGATCAGTCCCTTTCACTCACGTGTCCAAAATGGAGAAACAGTCTCAGAGGCCCCCACCTTCAGCTTCCTTCAGAGCAAGCTTCCTCAGAGCCCAGGAACCACACCGACCAAAAACTCAATCCTCTCCCCCGAGTCTCCAGACCCTCCTATCTTTAAGGACACCATCCAAGTTGCCTCCCCTCAGTCCTCACATCTACCAATCACTCTTCATCAATTTCCCTGTCAATGGAGGCTCTCGCTTAACCCAGGACCGCCCAGAGGTTTCTGGCTTTTGCACATGTCTGTTGAAGGTCATATTTTTCAAATGATTAAATCTTTACTCCTTTGTTCCAGCCCTTTCTAAATCCTGTTAACTTGAGTATGGTAGAGATTGGAATAATTAAATTTTGATCTAGGCTGCAGCCCTTACTCAATCCTATTAGGACTGAATAGGGTGGAGATTTATTCCAAGTATCTCCATTGTATCAATTCTAAAATCAATCAAGACTCAAAGAAATTCCTGTTCTATGCTTAAGCATAGGTCAAAGTCCTTTCCATTGTTCAGCAAAGGGTTTCTGTCCTAAAGTAATCTTAAGAAGGGAAGAGAAGGAACCTCCCATGCCAATGGAGTTCCCATTCCAATAGACTATCAGTAAGAAATTTTCCATGTATGAAATATCCCAATGGTGAAATTTTCAACAATTATAAGTCTAAGGAAATTTGAGGTTTACAAAGTCCCTAAAAGATAGAAACTGAGCTAGGAAAGGAACATAAGTTCTGGCCTGGACCTTTGTTAAAAATAGTTTCTGGGAAGAATTAAATCATACAAATAATAGCATGTAATGTCTCTCTTATTATTTAAATTATTCTTTATTTCTTTAAGAGATATTTTAGAATTTAAATCTTTTTAGGTATCAAAATTTCTTTGACAGATTGATGCCTAGTTGCTTTTTAAAAAAATGCTTTTTGCAGTAATTCTGAATGGAAATTCTTCTTGTATTCTATCTTCCAAGATTCTGTTGTTGCAATATAGAAATGTAATAGATTTTGTGGGTTTATTTTTTAGCTTATAACTTTACTAGACCTAGTAAGCATTTTAATTTTTTTTCTTATGTCTTAGGATTTTTTAAGTAAACCATTATATCATCAGAAAATAGGAATAGTTTTTTCTTCCCTTTGTTTAGTTTTGTATCTTTAAGTTTCCCTTGTCATTGCTATAACTAGCATTTCCAGAACTCTCCTAAATAATTGCAGGGGAATCTGGAATTTTTATTTAATCATGTCTTTATTAGGGAAGCTTTCAGTATTTCCCTGTGATATAGAATGCTAGTTTTTGGTTTTAGATTAATATTTAATATCTAATATGTAAAAAAGTCTTCCATAATTATACTTTATAGACTATTTATTATGAATGTTTACCAATTTCAATAGATTTTTTAAAAAACTAATTAAAATTAATTTTATTTTCTTTTTAGTTCCCAATTTTCTATTTCTCTTCTAATTTTCAAGATTTACTTCTCTTATACTTAATTTTTGTCTTTTTGTGTTAGTGTTATACTTTTAAAATTAATGTTTAATTAATTCATTATCTCTTTCTATTTGTTAATATATTTTAAAGTGTATGGTTTCCCTGGGCCCTGTTTTAACTACATCACAGCAATTTAGATATTCTGCCTCATCATCATCATTACTTTGCACATATTATTTTCATGATTTGTTATTTGATTCATTTGTTTTCAGAATTTTATTTTTTAAATTTATTTACATATTAAATACCTTTCTTTTAAAATTTCCATTTACATTTGTGCCTTTTCTTACACTGAAATTTGTACCCTGGTACAGTCATCTTCCATTCAGCTACCAAAGTAATCTTCCTAAAGCACAAATGTGATCACATCAACTCCCTGCTCAGTGAATCCTAGTGGTTTCCTATTGCTTCCAAGATCAAATATAAACTCTTTAATTTGTTTTTCAATGGCCTTTACAACAGGGATCCTCCTATATCTTCAGCCTTTTTACACTTTATTAATTTATTTTTTAAATTTAACTTTATTCTTTTTCAATTAACAAAATTATTTTTTTACTTTCCCCTCTCAATCCCTGAGCAATTAAAAAAAATTAAACCATTGGAAAAAATACATAATGAGGCAAAAGCAATTCCCAGAATATCTATTGTGAATTTCAAAACTACTCAACCCTGTTCAAACCATTCTTTAGAGGATAGGATTTGGCTATTTCCTGATCAATAACAATAGAGATACTTGAAAAATGATAGAATCAGGTCTTGGAAACTACAATCTCCACCCTACTCAAGGTAACAGGATTTAGAAAGGGCTACAGCAAAGCTCAAGATTTAATTATTTGAGAATATGACCTTCAACAGACATGTGCAAAGGGGACAGACCTCTGGGTGGTCCTGGGTTAAGCTAGAGCCACCATTGGCACAGGTGAGACACAGGAAGTGAGGTAGAGGAGAGCTGAGGAGGCTGGGACTTCCTGTGTGAAGGAAAGGAGGTGGCTGGAGCCTGGTGCTTGGAGTGGAGGCCCTCAGACTGTTTCTCCATTTTGGTCACGTGAGTAATAGGGACTGATCTCTTTTCTTTGCCTTGGCTATCCAAGGCCTTGGGCCTTTGGCCCAGCCTAAGCAGAGTGGGTATTTAAGCTCTATTCCCTTCTCTCTCTCTCTCTCTCTCTCTCTCTCTCTCTCTCTCTCTAATACCTTTCTTCCTACTGTTGGTAATTAAAAACTACATAAAAGGTTGACTGCTGACTTGAGTTTTTATTTAGGAATTACATAGCTGAATGCCTTGGCGACCTTGAATTAATATATATCAGTCTTTTAAAGTGATTTCCATGTTACATTATATAAAGATATGTTTCAGTATGTACCCTGAGACCATCACTTCTTTGTCAGGAGGTATATATTGTGTTTCATTATGATTCTTTGGAATTGTGGTTGATCAGAATTAATAAGTATTTCATAGTTACTATATTTTTTCTGTTATTTTATAACATTATTTTCCTGGGTTCTGCTCACTTCAGCTATGTATTAGTTCTTTAAAATCTTTTAATCAAAGAAGTATTTATTAAGCACCAGATATTGTGCCCAGTTGTGGATCTTTTCAGGTTTCTCTGAAAATTTTCCCTTCATCATTTCTTGAAGCACAATAATATTCTATTATATTAACATATAATAATATATTATAATATTTATACATAATAACAACTTGTTCAGCCACATTACTAACTGTTTACTACCCCCAGAAAGGGCTGTTATAGTTTTGTGCATATGGATCACTTTAATTTTTCTTTGATTTCCTTGGGACATGAGTAGTGGTATAGATGAGTTAAATAGTATGCAAAGGTACAGGGGGGTAAAGGGTTACATTTGGAATCAGGAAGTTATTAGTTCAAATTTTATTTCAAATCTTTATTAGATATGTGACCCTTGGCAAGTCGTTTAACCCATTTTACCTCTGTTTCCTTATTTGTCAAATGGAGATGATAATTGCACTGGCCTTCCAACATTATTGTGAGAATTAAATCTTATAATATTTGTAAAACCCCCCACAAATCTTTTTTTTTCTCTCTACAAATCTTAAAGCACCAAATAAATTATTTTTTATTCTTTTTTTTACTACTACTTCTACACTTCTTCCATTTTCTCTCAACACTACTACTACTACTACTACTACTACTACTACTATTACTACTATTACTACCACCACCACCACCACCACCAACAACAACAACAACACTACCACCACACTTTTCAGAATGGATAGACCAATGGACCAATTCATAGATGTAATTCTAGTGCATTAATGTACTTTTAAAAAGATCCTCTAACATTTGTCATTTTTCTTGGGTGGGGGATCAAATTTGCTAATCTGATGGGAGTGAAGTGGATTCTCAAATTTGTTTTAGAATGAACAACTCAGATCATTTATAATTTTGTTGTATTTTCAATAGTTACTGATAGCTTGATTTTTTTTTCTGTTGAAAACTACCTGTTCATATATCTTTTGACTACTTGTCAATTTGAGAATGGTCTTTATGCTAAAGAAAATTGAATCACTTATCTATATGTCTTAAAAATTAGACTTTCATCAGAGAAACTTAATCAGAAAATTTCTTCTCTTCTAATTTTAGCCACATTGGTTTTGTTTATGAATAAACAAAACAAGCTAATTTTATAAAACCAATCTACTTTGGCTTTCCTGTGTCTCTTTATTTCTCAGATCCCAATCACAAATTATTTTCTTTTTTTTCTTTCAGTCTTTTTTCTTCTGCAGTTAGAGTTTGTACTAATTATAAGTACTTCCCTGAATCTGCCATTTCCCCCTTTCTCCCCTTTCCATTCTAGTTCCTGAAGTGCTTTGTATTCTTCACTGTGTGTGTGTGTGTATGTGTGTCTATCTTCTTTCCTTTGACCAGTTCAGATTAACATGTGGGACAATTGTAATTTATCTCCCGCCCCTTTATCCTTGTTTATACAGTCCATTTGTAGATAAGAAAGCTGAGACAGCAGTTAAAGAAACACACACACATACACACAGATAATTATGATATAAAAGGGCATGTCCTGGATGTTGAACTTAGCAAATAAAAAAGTAAGTTATGACCTATATATAACCTTTGTGGCAGTAATTGGTTTAGATTTCTTTGCAGCATTTGAAAACAATTTATCTCACTTGAAAATATGTAAAAGCTTCTCCATTTGCCTTATAGGGTCATGTCTTCATCAAATGAATTTATTATGATGACCGTATTGTATTCTATTCTCTTTCCCTCTATTTCCTTAGTCTTAAAGGACTGTTCAGAAAAGACCTGATGTTGTTTTCAAGAAATTATTCACTTTACCAAAGAAATTAGTATATATTCCATCTTTTTTAATTTTTATTTTGAATTCCAAATTTATTTTCTCCCTCCAGACTGTTCCCCTCCCACTGAGATATACACAATGCAATACACATTGCATAACTAAAGTTATGCAAAATTTTTAATATTAGTCTTATTATAAAATTTTAAAATGAAAAATAAAATAGGATAAGTACCTTTTAACCCAAACTCAGAGTTTATCCATTCTTTCTTTGGAATTGGTAGCATTTTTCATCCTTGGGAATTGTTGTGGATCGTTTTATTGAACAGAGTAACACAGTCTTTCATAGTTGATTATCATGGCAATATTGCTAAAATAATATACACTGTTCTTCTTCTATTCATTTCATTTTGTATCAATTGATATACATCTTCCAATGTTTATCTGATATTGTCAATATCATTCCATCACAATCATATGCCACTGTTTGGTCATTTCCCAATTGATGTGCATCTTCTCAATTTCCAGTTCTTTGTCACCAGAATGAGCTGGCATGAATATGTGCACTGGGTCCTTTTCCTTTTCCTTTGGCCTCTTTGGGAAATAGACCTAGTACTGTTACTTTGAATCAAAAGGTACTTTTGTTTTGTAGTCCTTTGGGTATGATTCCAGATTATTCTCTTAAATGCTTGTATCACTTCACAACTCAACACAAGACATATATTTTAAATGAAATGTTCCTAGAATCACCTTCACTGTCCATTCTATTATCTTACATATCATCTATTTAGAAGAAAACATGCCTATATAATAATTAACAAATTATATATATGCATGTGTATATGTACATGTATATGCAGAAAAGTAAAGTTTCTCCAGGGACTTCCTTTGAAAAGAAAGCGTTTCTCCTTACCAAGTTGTTTACTCAATAAGAGAAAACCTGCAATGCAATTTAAGTTCCTACAGTTCACCAAATAATAGCTGATACATTCTTTGTTTAATACATATTTTTCTTATGCTTTTTTTTCTTAAACTCTACAAAAATATAAACAAATGAACGAATGAATGAATGAACACTTGCTATGTACCAAGGGTTCTTATCAAGTTCAGGGATACAAATAAAAAAGTTGCATTAGCATGTTTTCTTGAGTTCATATCCTAATGGATGAGATTGAGGGAATTATGGTAGGGAAGATTATTTTGGTTCTGAAAGTTACCATATTAAGTAGTGTCACAGATATGTGGGCTAATGTATCCTTTCCCTTAGCAAGGGAAATACTGACACCATCATGTTTTCAGAAAGCTATAGTGGGCATCAACTTTTGATGATGAAAAAGCATCTAGAAGGTTGTTAGAAATAAAGAGATGCATGCCTGAGGTATCCTAAATATTGTGAAAAGTACTCACTAATTGGGGTAAGGCAGGACTTCTAAAGTAAAAAAGGTTAAGTCAGCCAGGCAAGGTCTAAATCAACGACATTTTTATTTGATCTTTGAAACTGAAACGTGTTTTCTTTACATTTAATCCCATGATATTAATATTATAAGCACTTATTTTTTCATTTACTGAGTAGACATATACACAATACAAATATATATGTGTGTGTATGAAATTTTGCCTTTCATAATAAACAATAGGGTTGAATAAATATGAATAACATGTAATGTTAGATCTTTTAGTAAAAAAAAGACAGAACCAGTCATGGAATGTGTTTGAGAGTTTAGCTGATACTTTCACAGGCTGTTAATTGAAAATATCTGAGCTACAGATTAAATTTGCCATGAAATTCAAATGTAAGCACTTTGTAGTATTAGATATATATGGTTTTAAAACTTCCTACATTCTTTGCATTATTTTGTCAGAGTAAAGCCACAATTGTGGGTCAGTTATAGATATGAGTGGAATATTTAGGAAAATGCATTATTTGATTTATGTGAAAGGTTACAGTGGATACCATTCTTTGTCCCCTTTTCAGCAGCATGGGGCATGACTGACCACCTGAAATCTCAGTTGCCATGTTGAGTGATTTAGTTCTGTAGCAATGCCTGACTACTTTGCAGTCCTCTAGAAGTAATTCAGACCAGGAACTCTTAAATGGCCTTGAGGACTGTCATATATCTTGGTAACTGTTGAATTCACCACATCCTTTTAGAATTCTTGACCCACAATCCTTTGGTTTGTTTGGATGCTCAGGCAAAAACAAATATCTTTTAACAAGTTCAATTGCGTCATCAGATCAAGTCGACCCTTTCCCAAATTCTATTTTGTTGCATCACAATAATCTTGCTCAGGTACCTTATCTTGGCTTGGAGGTGACCTTGGATTCTTGTTGGCAGAGACTTCATGGATGATCTCGGTGACAACTTGCACCTATTGTCTGAAGACCAGGTGTGGAGGAGCTCATTATCAGAAAGTTGGCCATGAAGGGATGCAGTTTGGGACCCTAGAGATGAATGAAATGGAAAAAAATAAACACAATATATAAAGGCCCTCAGTAGCCCCCCTTATATTTTCACCATAAATGCTGCAGAACGTCAGATAATGTAAGAGAGAGTGCTAATAATTCCAATGTTTTAGTATTTCTTTATGTAAATCTTAATTTAACTGCTGCCTCTCCAAATGTGTGATGTCTGTTCAGTGACAAATAAGTAGATGAACTGCTAGTTATGTTGAATCATTCTTTTTTAAAATCCTTACCTGACTTAGAATTGATATCAGGTATTGGTTCCAAGGCAGAAGAATAGTAAGGGCTAGACAATTGTGGTTAAGTGACTTGCTTAGGGTCATACAGCTAACAAGTATCAGAGGCAAGATTTGAACCAAAGACCTGTCTCCAGGCTTGGATTTTTGTATACTTAACTACTCCTCAATCATTCTTAATAATATGTTCAAAAGGAATGAAATCAGAAGACATAAAAGAATAGCAGTTAAATCTAAGGTTACATCAGATTTTCTTCACAAAATCAATTAAGAGAATTGAAAGAGATATTTTTATCAAGTATCTAAAGATATCAGAAAATGTCAACTCCTAAGACATTTGATGATGCCACCTTGAATTTCTCTTATGGAGCAATAAAGCTAATTATAACATATATGAGTTGGAGAAGCAGAGGAATTAGAAGAAGCCCTTGACAAAATCCTTCAAATTAAGATAATTTTCCATGATATTCAGTGACTTAACTATGAAAGTAGACAGTGTAGACATTGACTGTGAATATTTAATTTAATTTAATTTAATTTAATTTAATTTAAGTTAAGTTAAGTTAAGTCAAATCAGGCCAAGAGGGATTTATCAACTGTGTTAGGCACTTTGCTAGGGGGTAGGAATACAAAATACAAAGAAAGGTCAAAACAGTCCCCACCTTCAAGAAATTTAGATTCTAATAGGGGAGGCAACACATAAAGAAGTAGGTAGACTCAAGATATGAAAAGAATAGCTGTAATAAACAGCAAGAGAAGAAGTTATTAGATTGGGGGGAAAGGAGAGTTGTTTTAAAGTATTTGACATGGCAAGCACAATTCAAGAACAGTTAAAAGGAATAAGACAGAGTGTGGCTCAGTGGATTGAGAACCAGACCTAGAGAGGGGAGGTCCTGGGTTTAAATATGACCTCAGACACTTCCTAGCTGTGTGACCCTGGGCAAGTCAATTAACCCTAATTGCCTACCCCTTACCAATCTTCTGCCTTGGAACCAATATTGGTTCCAAAACAGAAGGTGAGGATTAAAAAAAAAAAAAGGAATAGGACAGGAAGTGCATGTAATGGTTGAAACAGTCATGCCAATTGCAGAGAGAGCCAAGGGTTGCTGATTCAATTAGGTGAATGAGCAGGTTTCCTGTGGAAATACTGCTGCAAGTTGTCCTGCTAATACTAGAGGTTGAATAAATAAGCTAATTGTTTGGATAACAAGTATTGGGAGTAGAGGGGTGAGAGTGCCTTGGGGTAGAAAATGTGCTAAAGATATTTTTGGTTTATTTCGGAATCGTATAATAACTGTTCCTGCTCATAGTGGGATAGCTGTTCCATTGTTTATGGATAGTGGTGTAATTGGTGTGGAGTATGGGAGGAGGCCCAGGAGGTTTGTAGAGGAAATGAAGAGAATTAGAGACATAAGTGTTAGAGCTCAGGGTTGATCTTGCATGTTGTGTTTGTCATTATTTGTTTAGTAATTAAGTGGATTAATTAGATTTATAGAATTTGAATAAAGTTTGGTAGTCATCCTTTAGGGGATGTTAGGATCAGAGGTGGGAATAAAATGATGGTGGGTAGGGTTGTAATATTTATAATTGTAGGTGTGATGAATAGGGCCTTCATTCTTTTTTTTTCTCAAGGTAGTATAATTTTTAGGTATTTTGTTTGTTCTGTTAATTGAAATTAAAATAATGTTATTTTAATTTGATAAGCACAGACTAGGAAGATTATTAATTATTAATATAATGGTTAATTATCATGTGGAAGTATCTCATTGTGGAATTTTTTTTGAGGACGTATTATTTCTCTTATACTTTATTAATTTACTAAAAAATGACTGCATCATGGAGGGTCATTTTTTGAAGAATTTTAGTCTAGTTATTTCTAGTATGATAGGTATGAAGCTACAGTTAGATCTGCAGATTTCTGAGCACTGTCCAGCAAACACACCCAGTCAAGTTGATGTCAGAGTGATGGTTTGGTCAGTCAGGAATTGCATATGTTTTTAAGTCTAATGAAGGGACTGTTCATACCTATAGGGCATCTTCTGATGAGATTAATTGATAGAGATAGGAATTGAACAGCAATACCCTGCCAGTCTCTGGGAGTCCTATGAGGGTGCTGAGAGATCCTTGTTGAGGTAAGGAGGTAGTGAGGATCATAAGAAAAATGGACAAATCAAAAGGACCAAAGATGCGAATGGTACTCAACGGCACCAATGGCAGCTTTATTGAGGGAAATGATGATATTAATAGGAATCTGGGTTGCTCCCCAAACATATCCATCCACATGTTTACAGGCAATATTTTCATAGGAACAGGTAGCCAATCACAGAGTCTTGAGAACAATGAATCCTGTCAAGGTATTGATCCACGGGGTACAATCTGCATGGGGTTTGGAACATTCAGTAGCATCCATAAGATACCTGAAAACATTCACAAGATGACATCTCTAGGTCACTTAGGCCTAGTCAATGTACTAATATTCCTTTACTTAGGGGTCCAATGACTTAGGGGCTCTAGCAATTAATATATGGATTGGAAATTCTATTGGCAGAAATACCAGGTTATCTACTTCTAGTACTTGGAGTTGGCCAGGGTTAAGGGAGGGAATAATTCCCTTGGGAGGGAATTATATATGAATCAAATGAGAGGTCGTCAGAGTCAGTATACTCATAATTCCAATATCATTGGTAGTCTATGGCTTTGACCATTAAATATGGATTATAGACTTCATTCATTATATAAGGGATTCATAATGATGGTAGAGCAATTAAAACAAGGATGATGGCTGGCAAGATGGTTCAGATGGTTTCTACTTCTTGAGTGCCCATTGGGATAGTAGTGAGTTTTGTTGTAAATATAAGGACAATAATATATAACATCAAGGAACTGATTAGGAACATAATCATTAATGCATGTGGTCATGAAAATATGAGTGTTATATATAATAGTGGATGTGACATCTTGGAAGCCTAGTTGTATAGGATAAGGTATATAAGATATATAGGTTTTAAACTTATGGTTGAACTATGGCAAAGTTACATAATTTTATTAATATGAGAAAGTTGTAAAGGTTTTGAGGTTGACCTGAAACCAGTCTTAGGTGCTTCAATTTCTCCCTTCCTTGAATTAAGATTGTAGGAAAACCAGTTGCTCGAATGTGTGATAAGGTGGAGGGCAACCATGAAGTTATTCAATATTGATTGTTGTTAGTTCTACACTGAGAACTTCCTGTTTGGATGCAGAGGCTTCTCAGATAGTAAACACTATTAGAATAATGGCCGTTAATGAGATAAAAGAGCCAGTTGATGATAATGCATTTCACATTGTGTAAGCACCTGGATAGTCTGATTATCATCGAGGCAGGCCAGGTAGACCTAGAAAGTGTTGGGGAAGTGTGTTAGATTAATGCCTACAAATATAATAAAAAAAACAGATTTTTGCTACTACTAGTGGTAGTCTCTCGGTGACCGAGAATGACAATTGTCTTTGTATCACTAAGTATATAACTTCTGAATAGGGGAAATTAGTGAACAAAGCTTCCTATAATTGTAAATGTAGTTCCTATTGACAATATGTAGTGAAACTGGGTATAGTATGTGTTGTGGAGACTGAAATCTAATGATGAGTTATCTAGAAGGAGACTAATTAGATCTCCAATTAAAAAAAGGAAAATGAAACCTAAACCTCAAGTATCACAGCTGATCATTTAATATTACATCCATGAAGTATAGCTAATCAGTTGAAACTCCTGTAGGGACAGTAATAATTATAGTTGTGGAAGTAAAGTGTACTCAGGATCAACATCTAGACCTCCTGTAAATATGTGGTGAGTTCAAACAATGAAGCCTAAGAATACAATTTATATTATAGCTCAGACTATTCCTATATAACCAAAGGGTTCTTTTTTAACTGAGTATTATGTAAACAATGTGGGAAATGATTCCAAATCTGGGTAGAATGAGAATATCGACTTCTGGGTGGCCAAAGAATCAGAATCGATGTTGATATAGAATAGGGTCACCTCCTCTGGCAGGGTCAAAGAAAATAGTATTTAGATTACCATCTGTAAGGAGTATCATAATTCCTGTGGCTAGGACTTCTAGGGACAATAAAAGGAGAACTGCTGTGATTATTATGGATCAGATGAACAGCAGGGTTTGATATTGAGATATTGTGAGGGATTTTATATTAATAATTCTTGTAATATAATTAATAGCTCCTAAAATAGATGAAATTCCTACTACGTGAAAAGATTGCTAAATCAACTGAAGTGCCAGCATGGACAAGTTTTCCTGTGAGTGGGGGATATACCATTCAATCTATTCCAGCTTCTGCTTCTAATGTTGAAGAGGTTAGGAGAAAATAGAAAGAAGTGGGGTAGAAGTCAGAAATTTATATTATTTATTCAGGGAAGTGCTATGTAGGGAGCACCAATTATTAGAGGAACAAGTCAGTTCTCCAAACCTCCAATTATAATGAGTATTAATATAAAAAGTTATTACAAAGGCATAAGCAGTGATGATTACAATTTAAATTTGGTCATCACCGATAAGAGTTCCAGGTTGGTGGAGTTTGGTTTGGATTAGCTGGCTTGGAGCAGTTTCTAAGGTGCTTTCTTAGCTTCCAAAAATTAGGTTAAGGGTGCCAATATCTTTATGGCTGCTTGAGAATAATCAATGGTTGATGAACATAAGTAAATGACTGAGGTAAGCATTGAACAGTGAACTCAAAGACAGAGATTAACAATCTCTTTTTACCAAATAAACTCAAGAATATTAGAGGAATTAGTGCAATTTCATGCCACTCATGTATTTGACTTTATCTTAAAATTAAAATAAAAAATCTGATTACTTATATGTAAGTCATTTCAGAATCACTAATCTGTGTATAACATCATTAAATGTTTGAAAAATAAAGGTCAAAATTAACAACTAGAAGGAAAGCTAAAAATGAGAAATAATTATGCATATTATAAGCAATAGATTATATGGTTTTGTTTTCTTATTTAATCTGAGGATTTCTTATTGTTTAAACTTTTTATAAAGTTTTGAGTGTTATTTTATTTTTCCTTCATTTATTTCTAATATCAATTTTTCAAGTTTTTTTTTACCTCTTCCCTTATGAACACAACAGTATCTCTTCAGTTACTTTAGCTTCAATTTTTTTTTTTTGAGGTGACCCTCTTCACTATGGTCTCTTTCCTTCACCAATTACCCCCTCCTTATTTTAGTTATTCCTATCTCTGGAATTTTGCTTAATAATACCTATTTTAATTTCTATTTGAATATTTAAGTGTTTCCCTTTCCCCCCTCACTTAATCAAATAGACTTCCCCCTTCTATCTAGGCCTTCAATTAACCCTGCCCATTAAAATTTTACATTTTATTTTTGTATCCCTTTCCAAAGAGGGGTTCTTTCATTCTCTTCATTATCTCTATTCTCTTTCCATATACTCTAGATTTTCATCCTTTGATTCATTAACAATACACTCTCTGTTCTCTGTATTTCTTGGATAATTAAAATATCTAACCTATCAGTTTTGAACTGCACCTTCTAGGCAGTTTCTGTTACAGCCTTTTGGGTTCTTCTGGATGAATTCTTCTTTTCCACTGTACTTCACACCTAGAACAATGCCAATTACTTCAGGTGAGAAAGATAATACTGCCCCCTGGTAGCACTCCACCTCCATTCAGGTCCCTGATAGTGAAGTTCATCACTCATCATAGTTTAATAGCTTGGGTCTCTGCCCCAAATGATTTTCTAGGGGTTGATGATGATGACTAGATGGCTAGAAGGCTAGACAGTTAGAAGGCTAGATGGTAAATAGCTAGATGATGGCTAATGGACAGCTAGATATCTAGACAGTGGTTATAGCATTTATACAACATCTAGATATCAAGGCATCTAAATTACTAGATGGTGACTAGATACCTACATGGCTAGACAGCTAGACAGTGACTAGAGATCCAGATGATGGGTAGATGGCATCTATACAGTGACTAGATGCTGTCTAGATATCTATATGACAGCTAGAGAGCAGCTAGATGATGACTAGATGTCTAGACAGTTAGATAGTGTCTAGATGATGACTAGAAGGCAGCTAGACATTGACTAGATGGCTAGACACCTAGAGATTTTAAAATTTTATTTTTATTCTGCCAGTATATTTAAAATTGACAAAGGTCTTTGTATAAAATATATTTCCTCTAGTTACATTTATCCAGATAATGTTTCTTTAAGAAACAAATATTGAGTAGACTTGAACATGCCAAAAAATTCAGTCCCACAACACTGGAACAATTGGAAGAGAAAAGTAGACTTTTGAAGGTTGATAGAAGTTAACTGTGGTATAAACAACCATTTCCATTACAATATTAATTTCCAGTGGATTTAATTGGAAGGGACCTTAGGACTAGAACAACATTGGGAACTCTAGTCATTTGAATGAGGATGTATTTTTTTTAGGACCTGGTCTGCTAGAATATTTCTTCTTCTTTTGAGCTGTCCCTCATATTTCTTCTTTCTTACTCTTTGATTACTAAACCAGTCCCTAATCTGAATAGGAGTCAAGCCTATTTTATCAGAAAAGACTTTGGCTTGGTCATAGTGAATATACTGGTCTCTTTCAAAATATTCTTTAAGAGTCTTCTGAGAACTCATTTTTTCTTTTTCTTTTTTCTTTTAAATAACTAAATGCCATTATAGTGCCTTATTTACTCTTCACTTCCCCATGAGAAGACCACTCCAAAGTAGTAAATTGGAAAGGAGGATCTTTTTTATTCATCTTGGGTTGTACCATATTCCTCATTGACTAAGCTATACTCCTCTTAGTTTCCACTATGTTCATCATTTTTTTTGCCAGACGAAATTTGTACAAGAAGTCAGTAAGGAAAATTCACCTGAATTTTATTTCCTTCTTGCAGAGATTTCTGATCCTGCATGTTTCTTCACACAGCCTCAGCCTTTTTTAAAGCTTCAAAGTATTTAAGAATGAAAACTACTGTAAAAAAGCCATACAGTTCAGTTCATTCCCCAGTCAACTAAATGTATGCCTGCAATTAATCTAAATGGAGGAAAAAACAAAATGGTTAGATCATGTCTAGATCTCTAGATTGTCACTAGATAGCATCTAGATAGGCTAGATGTGTCTGGATGATGTCTATACAGCTAGATGTCTAGACATCTAGTCAGTATCTAAACAGCTAGATGGTGGTTAGCAGCATCTAAATAGCTAGACAGTAGCTGTATGACTAGACATTTTTTATATTTATTTTTATTTTTATTCTCTATGTATATTTAAAAATTGACAAATGTTTGTGGATAAAACATATTTTAGCCATATGTTATTTCTTTATGACACAGATATTGAGTAGAATTGAATATACTTAAAAATTCAGTCCCACTACACTATATTAATGGTAAATTGGGTAAAAAGTAGACTTTTAAAAGTTGATAGAAGTTGTTAACTGTGGTATAAATATTTATTTCCATTGCAAACATTAATTTCCAATGGCTTTTATTAGAAGGGACCTAAGGATGAAAGACTAGAACAAGCTTGGAAATTCCAGTCTCTTGTTTTTCTAAGACATAATCTGCTTGATCATTTCTTCTTCTTATGAACCTTCCTTTATATTTCTTCTTTCTTGTTCTTTGGTTAAATTAAAGGAATGTGTGCAACTAATCCAAATGGAGGAAAACCAAAATGGTTCTATATGACAGGACAGGACAGAGCATCAGGGACTGTGCAGCTTGGGACTGAGGCAGAGTGAACAATGACATAAAATTCAGTGCATACTTCTTTTTTTCTACTAACAGGCAGGAATCTGTCATTAGATTCCCATGGGTGTTATTATTTTTAAAAACCTAAAAAAAACCTGATTGGGTTATAGACATTTGGTTTGCATACCTTCAGGGATGGCTAGATGGTGGCTCAATGGCTGAATGATGTCTAGATAGTGTAAGGGAAAATTTTAGGATTGTGACTTTATCTAAATTTAATTGGTCACCAGGGAATATCCCAAATAAAATTCCCAAGTTAGTTTGGAAATTTATGGTGGTTTAATCGATATAGAGAGAGAGAATTAAGGAGAAGAGAGAGGGAAAGGGTATAGGATTTCTCCCACCTGGCCTGTGCCAGAGGGAGTTCAAAGACCTCTGCCACAAGGTCTTTTTCAGAATATTAGAGAATTTCCTAAGAGGATGGTGTTTTGGAAGGTAAAGGAGAAAAGAATCAGCCTAAACTCCAAGAGACCTCATAGAAGATGCTTCACCTGAACTAGGTTAGTAAGCTTCCCCCAGTAGTGTATCAAGGACTCTTGCCTCCAAACCCAGACAATAGCTTCTGCCACCCCAAGATGCCAAGGCACTCAGCATACTGCTCCCAGAGCCACCTCTCCGCGAAAGGAGGCCGAGAGAGGAAGTGACGCCAAATATATAGATGGTTTTTACATTACTTTCCTGCATCTTACATATACCAATCATAGCTTAAGCTTGACTTAGGACAGCCCAGGGGTCTGTCAGTTGTTTCTGATTTGTCATTTGCTAGCACATGTCTGTCATAGGCCATCCTTCTCAATACTTAATCCTTAAGTAGGGGTGTAGACATTCCTGTTTTGTTAGACTAAGCACGGTGGAGTAAATTTAAAATTCACAATAGGTAGATGGCAACTAGACAGTGGTTAGACAACTAGACAAATAGACATTTTTATGTTTAAAGAAGAGAAAGAATGGTGGTGGATCCCATATGTAGAAAATGGCCTATGTGTGGTAAGTTCTCTTTATGTGGTTCAAAGGGAGGAGGAATAGGCATCTCTAGCCTCTTACCCTCTAAACCTTTTCCAAAGGAGATTTTATTTATTTTAGGGAGGGAAGAAGAAAAGTCAAGCCTGAGGCTACTTTCTTCTTTTCTGAGATAGATTACTGGTCTACTCCCTTATATATAAAAATTCCATTTAAATTTTGAACTTTTTGTCATTTGTGGGGGGGAATGGGACCCTAAGTTTTATAGCCAATATGCTTCTCACCTTTCCCATCTAATACTAGTTCCATAATGAACATACATAATTAATACAGAAGTTCGAGTTATCCAAATTTTAGCAAAACAAATCAGTGAAGTTATAGATTGGAGAACATATACCAGATTGTACAGAATGAAACAACTCTCCCATTGTGAGATACCTCAGCTAAAGCAAGAAAGAGTGACCCTGGCCTCACACGAAGGGAAATCACGAAAGTCTCTACCAAAGTTAGATGGGAATAGGGACTGACGGAGACTCCTTGTGCTCTTATATCTTCCCAAAGTTGTTTTTGTTTTAACTTCAGCAACCTAAAGACGTGTTGACCTCTTCCATCTTCTCTCTTGAATATGAAAACCAGAACAAGAATCCAAAGAAATCCATTGTTTAAAGAGTCCTGAAGATGATTTGGTGCTTGACGAGTCCCCAAATGGAACTACTGGCCTTGAAGAATTTCAAAGGGATTATTGGCTCTGCAGAGTCCCAAAAGGGGACTGACAGAATTTGGATCTCTCTTACCTTTCACTAACTCACTAACCTACCCCTCAAATAGGGTAAGGTTTTTATCCCTAACATTATTTAGATAATAGATACTCCCTACCAGTACATAATCCCTACCATTAAGTAGATAATAGCATAAAAATGAACTTTAGTACATTGGTTTAATATAAGAAAGCATGCATACATATATGTGTATGCATATCTGTGTGGATGTATTATGTGCTTTTATATATATACATTTTCATGTTAAAAAATTCCTACCCTAGATGACTAGAATTAAGGAAGACATTCATTCATGCACATACCAAGATGATATTGCTGATATATTATTGACCACTTGGGCATATGCTCTGAGTTTTTTTGCCATGGGAACCATTGTTTTGCCCTCTTTCTGCCAAGTTGGCTGTACTCTTTTGAGACTGCTTTGAGAGCCGAGCCAATGGTCTCTCAGAGAGTGAGGGTCCTCTGCCTAAGTGTGATGGTCTAGTCAAATAATGGAGTGAGAAACACTGTATGCTCAATCCCATGTGCATAGACATCACATAGTATTCTGCCATGGCCCGAGGTTGGTTTATTTTATAGCTTCAGTGAGTACATGCTTTTCTGGCACACAATCAATTTTCTACATAAATGTTTCCATAGAACTTAACAACAGACATGAAGTCTAAGGAGATAGTCAATGAAACATTATTGCTACAACAGAGATGGAGATAAATGACATGAGTAGGGTGATTTGGAGGTTAGTCCCTCTTGACCTAAGGAGAATCATTATTACTTTTGGTCAGTTTTCACAATCAATCATAATTACTTAGGAGATGGATAACAAAACATTTTGTAGCTAGGTACAGGGTCAGGGGGTGATTTAATGACAGACCAGAATTGGGGTTTTCCTAAATTTACAAATTCTCTTTTTCTTGTGTTACTTTAAAGCACCTGGGAATGTTGCCTGATTTCGATCTCCAGTGGAGTGTGTCTTGAAGGTGATTGATGTTCTTGGTTTGCCTGGTTTGTAATGGGAGTAAATGTGACTCTGTGGAGAGGGAAAGGGGGGGGGTAATGGATAGTGATCTTTAGGTTTTGATTATATGAATGTAATCTTTTAGGGTAATAATTTGGGGGGATTAAGGTGGGATATATGTTTATTCTATAAGTCTTTGCTCTTATATTATTTCTTTTGTATTGGAGAGAGAACAAGAGAGAACAATCATCCATTAGTGAGGGAAATTAAAGAGAGAGAAGTCACAGAGGGGGATCAGTGGGGGCCTCATTTTCTGGGGGCTGCAAGGTAGCCCCCATTTCCCAGACTGTGACTTTGTCACAGCGAGGGTTTGATGGCTCCCAATAAGACTGCATCCTATAGTCACAAAACAGAACCCAACTGTCCTAAACTGAGCTATATCTTTGGCATCATTAGCATACCTTGTTAATAAGCTGAGCAAACCAAACAGACTAAAAAAGCATCTGTCTACAGAAAATACTTTGAGATATTTAAAACAAATACAAACAACCGAGGGAAGTACACAAAAAATAGAATTGAAAAGTGAGGAAAAGGGTATTAAAATTTCTAATTAGGATCACAAAATAATTTTTACTTTCTCATTTTTCTTTGGGGTTCCAAACATGTGATCAATGCTTATTTCAAAAATTGTCTTAGACATTCTTAAATTTCTATAGGAAAAAGTTATTCTAATTATTCATATTCAGAGAAACAATATAACTGAATGTACTGCACTATTACATCATTGCTGAAGGACTGGCCTATATCCAGCCTGCAGCAATGGCATGGCTCAAGAAAAGAATAGTCCAGTTGTATGTCACATTTGAAAAGGATATGTGGAGAAACTGCAAAAAGCCCAAGGAAGAACAACAAAAATGATTAAATAGATGGAAAAATTGGCTCTCTAAAGATGAATGGAGTAAGATCTGTTTATCCAAAAAAAAAAATGACTGTTTTGTTTAAGTACATAAAGGCTTATTGACAATTGGTAATAGCTATCCTTTATATAGCACTTGAATATTTGCAAAATACTTTAGAAATATTAACTCATTTTATCCTCACAAGAACCCCAGGTGCAATTCATATTATTACTCTTATTTTATTTTATAAAACTGAGGGGCAGTAACTGCAGGTATCTATTTCAAGTACCATCTATGCCACTGACCTTTCTATAATTCAGGGTATATGAGATAGCAAAGGAGAATATCATAGACTTGGAGCTAGAAGAAAACACAGAATGTAGTCCAATTTAATTTTAAAGACACATTTTATTTTATTTTATTTTATTTTATTTATTGTATATTTTCGGTTCCAACTTTTCTTATCCTTCAGCCCCTCCCCTACTTTTATGGAAGTTTAGAAAGATATCTTTTATACCTACTCCAAAAGATATAGGTTGACTTTTTCCTTTTTAATCCTCACTCCTATCTCAACATAGCTCTGATGATCAGTCAGGATTGGGCAACAAGAAGCTGAGTAAAAGAGGAAGGTTGCAGTAAGTGATGTAACTTGAAATAGTAATAACAGTAACAACATTTAGATGTCACTATCAACATACCAAGCTCTGGTATGTGCATGAATTAATATCTTCTTTAATTCTAGTCATCTAGGGTATTGTTCATCATTTTTAATTACATAACATTATTCAATCAATAAAATTTGTACACAATTACAGATAGATAATGATAGACAGACAGACAAGTAGATATATATATAGATAGATAGATATATAGAGAGATAGATAGATAGATAGATAGATAGATAGATAGATAGATAGATAGATATACAGGCAATTAGACAGACAGACAGACAGACAGACAGACAGACAGACAGATATTGTTTTCCTTCATTTTTACTATGGCATTTTTTCCTATATTCCAAGTCTTGAGTTTTTAACTAACAGATGATCCAATTTTGGAGATAGATATTAGTTCATGTTATATAGAGAGAAATGGGCTGAAAAACAGGAAAATTAAACTTCATGAACTTCATGATTTTAAATGTAGCTTCAGATATTACCTGGGTGACCCTGGACAAGTCATTTGATGCTGTGTGGGATAAAAAAAATGAGCTCAATCATCCCACTCACTTAAATAAGCAAAACTTGTCAGAAGGTAGGTGTAAAAAAAATAATAAGGCAGTTGTTTATTCCTTTCATGAAAGGGGGCACTTCAGTGATGGGCTAAGAAGTGCCAATTGACTAGGCAGAAAGCAGGCAGTAGCAGGTCCCAGATGCAAGACTTCTCCACCTAAAGCAGCCAGCCTGTCCCCACTAAACCCCACTGAGCCTTGACTTACAATCTAAACACATGCGCTTTAACCTAGTTCAGGTGGGGTAAGGGGAGCAACTGAGTTTTTTATTGCTCTTGAGTCAGGGACCTTTTGTCTTATCAGACTCTTTCCCAGGCTTGTCCTGGAGTCTTCAGTCAGCAAAAGGTAACTAGCCTTCCACATCCCTTTCTCAATTGGGGATATTAACTGCATGTTTTTGACTTGAGAATAAGTAGGGGATATTATTTGAATGCTCATTCTGAGAAGAGCACACTTAATTCTATCTCACTCTACACTGCTAGCCCTACTTCCTCATCTGTAAAATGAGTTGGAGAAAGAAATGGCTAACCGTTGTCTTTTCTAAGAAAACCCCAAATGGCACCACAAAGATGCAGATACTGTTGAAATGACTAAATAAGAACAATCCTCAAATCATTGTTTCTTTAACTTGTTTTGCCTTCACTCCAAGTTTCTACTGGCAAATTTAAGAATTATGTTCAATTTTTCCTCTTTTCTAGAACTCCCCCCCCAATAAAACCTTTTAAGATAATAATGAATATCAAGCACAAAGATCATACACCATGACTAGATCAGTTTTATATGAGGAATGTAGAGATGTATCAATATTAGGAAAACTATAAATATAATTGACCATTTCAATAACAAAATCAACAGCAGCCAAGTAATTATCTCAATAGAGGCAGAAAAAAGCTTCTAATAAAATACAATATCAATTCCTATTAAAAGCACAAGAGAACATTGGAATGAATTAGATATTCCTTAAATAATAAATACCATCTTATAAAAACCATTAGCAAGTACTACCTTTAATAGGAATAAATTTGAAATCTTCCCAATAAGATCAGGGATGAAGCAAAGATGCACATTAATATTATTCAATATTGTATTAGAAATGCTAACTACAGCAATAAGAACTAGTGTAGAAATTATAAAATACCTGGGAGTGTATCTTCCAAGACAAACCCAGTAACTATATGATCACAAATACAAAATACTTTTCACACCAAGACAGCCCTAACAACTGGAAAAAAAAAGAATATTAATTGCCCATGGATACAAAGTGTCATATTAGTAAAAAAATGATAATTCTACCTAAATTTATTTACTTATTCATTGCCATAAAATCAAAATAACCAAAAATTATTTTAAATAGCTAGAAAAATATTTTCAAAAATTCATGTAGCAGAGCAAAATGACATGAATTTAAAGGTAATTAATGAAAAAAAGGAAATTCACTTAGGTATACTGAATCTCAAATTGTATGTAAAGTGGCAACCACTAAAACAATCTGGTACTAGCTAAAAAATTGAGTAGTAGATCAATGGAATAGATTAGGTACTTAACACACAGTAGTGAATGACCATAATACCTAGTGATTTATAAGCCTAAAAATCCAAGGTTTTGGAAAAACTCACTGTCTACACATCCTAACTAGTGAAAAAATTTCCCATATACTCTTCTCTTTCTGCCCCCTCTTCTCATCAGAAATGCTTGGAATTACTTAAATTAAAAGTTTATCTCCCTCACCCCAAAGGATTACATACAATTTTTTCTTTACATACATTTTTTCTTGGTTGAAAGTCATGTATAAAAATATATGTCCCATACTTCATTTTAAGTTGATTGCTTCTCTGGCAGCAGGTGAGTGCATGCTTCATCTTTAGTTCTTTTGGATCAGAGTTTTAATGTCTTTAAAAGATTTTTTCCCCTATAATATTGTCATTGTGTGAATTGTTTGTTCTTCTAGTTATTCTTATTATGGAACATTTCATAGAGGCCTTCCTATTTTCCTCTACAAATGCTCATTTTGTCATATAACAAAATTATATTTCATTGCACTCATATATCAAAATTTGTTTCATTTCTCACTAAGTGGAGAGCCTTCAATTTCTAAATTTTGGCTCTTACACAATAGATTATTATATATTTATACATTTATGTATACTTTTCATTTTTCTTTGATTTCTTAGGAGCATAGCCCTAATAATTGTCTATCTGGGTTTAAGAGTATGAACAGCACAATAACTTGTTGTGCATAGTTCCAAACAAATTTCAAGGATGCCTAATCTAATCACAACTCCACCAACAATGCACTGATGTACTTGCTTCCCTGCAGCCTCTTCAACAACTATAATTTTTCATTTTGGTCATTGTTGTTATTCTGATAAGCATGAGGTAGAACTTCAGAATTGGATCATGTAGATTTCTTCATGTGAGAACTGTCTGTTCATAGCCTTTGACAATTTATAAAATGGGAAATAGTTCTTTTCCTTATGCACTTGTAACAATTACTTTTTCTATATCTATTATTAATTATAGTCAATTAAAATTGTAAAGAAACTCAAATGTTCTTTGGTGTAATATTTTTCCCAGTGGCCTCCAAATATCATCTTCCTTATCCTTTTACTTTCCTAGGTCAAGAAGGAATTAAGGAAAGGAGTTGTATCTCTCAATGGAAAGACTAGATGCACTAGAAGCTAGGAAAATTCAGGGAAGGGAGTTTTAGAACATTTCCTTTCTCATATCTGCTAAAGTTTTTCAGAAACCATTCTAGCTCTTAGTTTAGTCAAGATATGGATCTGTATAAATTGATTCTTCATTCCCACTCTGGATTCCAGGCTAATTTGGGCAGGCTAATTCCAGGCATCTTCTCCTCTCTTTATTCAAATGGATGTCCCTCTTGACTCTCCAAAGGCATTTACTGCTAATCTACCTGACAATCAGATGTTCCAAAGTTGTTCCTTCCCTTTCTAGTTAGTGTCTTTAGAATAAATGGGAGGGAAGAAAGACTGAACATCCAGTTCAGCATGTCCATATATAGGCTTCTCCAAGACTCTAATTCCATTCATTTCACTACTCAAATTTCTTCTTATCATCTGACTTAGCTAGTGCCAGAATGAGCTCATGCTTCCTCAGACATGGCGATCAGGTAAAAAAAATAGCTTCAGTTAAAGGTCACTTCAACACTTTTTAATGTCTTTATTGTCTTCCCATAGGCCCAGGGGGAAGATATCCAGAATTCAAATAGATTCATGGACACTTCATAGGCTTTTGTTGTCTTAGAATGTCCGGCACTATTATTTGAATTAATACAACTTGGTATCAAATGGAAAAATTGAGTAACATTTCATCCCTTTAAAAGCCAGGAAAATTGGGATCACCAAGAAAGAACTGAAGACATGATTACCATAAGCTCTTGTTGACTTTGGGAGTGGCTAGTAAATACCTAAATGAGGAGTGAGTTTGGCACTCACATGTTGAGTATCACCTTACTTGGTAGTATCTTTATATATCCCTGCTTTTCATGTGATTTCAGTTTCTTACTAAATATTTAGTATCTGTTTTTCCCCTAGTCATTTCCCAAAACCAAAAAGGGGCACAGATAATACATTTTTATATTCACAGTAGTGTCAAATAGTGGATAATCAGCCAGACTTGGAAAGGAGATGAATAGGAATAATATTATAGAAATAACATTGTCAAGACTTGAAAAAAAATCTAATTTAAGGAAGATGAAGGAATTAGGATTTTTGTAGCAGTAAAAAGAGCCTCAAGGGAAAGGCAGGGTCTCCATGAAAAGAGAATTCTACTAGGATCTCATATACCATGATCCTTCAGTTTTTCTTTCAACTGAAAATAAAATAAAACTATACTTCCTGCCAAATACTTGATAAGGGCTAGGCAGTTGGTGTTAAATGGCTTGGAGGTGTCCATCCAAAATGTAGGAAGCTCTGAGGCCATATTTGTACTGTGAAGATTGGATTTAGTTCTCCCCTGATTGTAGCAATGAAGATACTTAACTCTTCCTTTATTGTGAAGATTAAATTGTAATCCCCTGATTGTAACAATGAAAGTATTTAGCTCTTCTTTATTGGGAAGATTGAATTGTAATCCAGTCTATTTTTAGATTTTAATCTACAAAAAGGTGGTGACTCAGTATCTGAAGTAAATGTACCCATTTTAACTACAAAATATGTTAACTAACTACAAAAGGTGAACTAACCAAAAAAAGGTGTTAAGTAACCAAAAAAAGGTATAATCTAACCAAAGAAGATGTGAACTAAAGAGTGGGCAGTCCTGGAGAGGAGCATCTGTTGTGATTGGTAGATGTCAAATTTAGGGGAGGTGACACAAGAGAAAAAGATCTTTAAAAAGAGGACCAGAGGCTAGAAGAAGATATGTTTGATTTGATTGGAGTTAGATCAAAGAACCCTCACTCGGAGGAGAGACTAGAAAACGGACACTTGGACTTGTATGTGGAACTGGACCCCTGGAGGAGCTTGTGCAGGAGACCTCAGACTGCTTTCTTTTTAGACAATGACCATTGGTGAATGAAAGGCTGACTTAGTAGTTCTTCCTTTCTCAGAGGTTTACACCTCTGAGAAAGGCCCATCGTCTTGAGACCTTTTTCCCTGATTAGGGCCTTAGAAATTCTATCTGGCTCTGAGGAAGCCAGAGTTCTCTCTCCCTCTCTACCCTTTCTCACTTCCTTAATATCTAACCTCTATTGCAAAATAAATGACCATAAATTACATTTTACTTTAGTAATTCATTTTGGGATTTAGAAATTAAATCCCTGGCGACCACCAAATTAATATATTTCAGTCTCAACCACAAATAAATTTAACAGTACCCAGGTCCTCCTATTTCTAGGCCTAGTTCTCTATCTACTGAGACACCTAGCTGCCTCTTAATACTGTCTTTTTGCAACAGAAAGATATGCAGAAGACTCTGCCATTAAAAAGTTAACACTTTTCTATGCTCTCCTGAAAGATATTCCAAGAATCAATTTTGAAGAGAGGAGTTGATCCAGTTGTTATTGTAGATTCAGTTATCCAATGTTGGACAATAAAATAAAGCAAAATTCTCATCTTTTCTCCAAAGTGCACTGTGATAGAAATTCAACTATCCTGAACTCAGAGTATCCACTCCAATGCCCTTACCCTGTCCTTGGCTCAGATCATTTCTTTACCAACAAGGTCAATTAAAAAAAAAATTACTCAGCCCCAAATTACAGGTGCAGTTTTCTTCCTTTCCATGTTTTATCTTTTTGAAAAATACTGTCAATTTTATGTTTTCAGTGTGTCTCCCAGCCATCACATTATTTTTACCTAGATTTACCACTTTATTATAGTTCAGGACCCCTTCACTTTTATTGTCTCTTACCTGGACTAGTGAAATAGTATCCTAATTGGTTTTATTGCTTCCATTCTCTTCTCTCCCCAACTTATTTCCCTTACATCTTCAATAAGGCTTCCAAATTGATGTCCTATAGG
This sequence comes from Monodelphis domestica, assembly GCF_027887165.1. Classification (NCBI taxonomy): domain Eukaryota; kingdom Metazoa; phylum Chordata; class Mammalia; order Didelphimorphia; family Didelphidae; genus Monodelphis; species Monodelphis domestica. The sequence goes on from NC_077229.1 coordinate 126,585,049, forward strand.
TTGATCATGTCATTCCTGCTCATGAGCCTTTAATAACCCCATTTTACCACTAGAATGAAATTCCTAAAATTCACATCCTTCATTTGCCAGACAAAATGGTGTCATAAATTGTTGCCTGTTTCCTCCATGCCTTTCCTTTACATGAAATTTAAAGTCCATCAAAATCTGGTTCCAACCTATCTTTCCAGATATTTAATTTTTCTTCTCACAACATAGATATTATTATTATCTTCATTTTACTGTTATGAAAACTGAATCAAAAGAGAAAAGTTAAGTGACTTGAACAGGGCCATGAAGCAAGGGAGTATCTGAGGTCAGATTTGAATCCAGGGCTTTTTTACTAAAGGTCCACTGCTGTGTCACTGTGTCATTAATTGACTCTGAACATTTCTGGGCAGTGCGGAGAGATAATGTATAATCATATATTTGTTTAATCCTCATAGCAATTAACATCTTTTACTGACCAGCTGTCCATTTTGGGCAAACTATATCACGTTTCTATTGTAAATGGAATTATTCTCCTTTGTTTATGTTAAATTAATCAATAAAGAACTTGGAGTGACCCTCCTTTCACACTTAGTTAGCCAAACACTTGAAAAACCTTTTGCTAGAAAAGGAAGTTCACACCCTCAAAAACCAGAAGTAGATCCAACAAGCATTGCCCCCCTGGGCAGTGCCAGGCAAATTAAGAAACTATGATTGGTGAAGTGGCGCACTTTATAAAGTATGTCTGGACACCCAGAAGTTCAATTAATGGAACCAATATTATTTATTAATAATACATACCTAACTGGCCAGGGCAACCTTCCTAGTGAAAGTTGCACTGGACTGAAATTACAATGTAGATTTTATAGGGTGTAAGATACAAAGCAAACAATGTTTATTATGAAACATTACCTTGTTGGAGCAAGCAGCCTTATGGTCTAGAAGCTCTATTGGTCAGTGGCATGGAGTGCAAGTGATTTCATACATATCTCATCCCCGCTGCCAGGACTAAGGGAGTTATTCTATCATGGATTTAAACTATTCTGAGCTGACTGACCTTCACAGGAAAGCTCAGTTCTGTTTTCTACTTTTCCAGGGGAAAAAGGGATTCTTCTGGTCAATGACTTAGTTTACCTCACTTCATTGGTTCCTGAGATATGATAGACCAGCCCACAGTGAAAAGAAGAAGAAACCAGAGAGACAGGAAGTGACATGGGAAAAGGGCTCTAAAAGGTAAGATGAGAGAGTTGAACAGGCACTTCTGCACTGGAGGACTTCTGTGTTGGAGGGATTCTGCTGCACTGGTGTCTGTGTTGAATTTCATTCTGCATTGGAGATTCTGTGTTGGTGGCTCTTGCTGAAGAGACTACCAAGACTCCTGGTTGGTTGGAGATCAGGACATGAGAGAGTCTTTGTCAGATTTGAGCTGGATTCCCCAAGATTGGTAATTATAGGGTATTTAGCTAGGCAATATTTTCTACCTTCTTCATACATTTGCTCTTTTACTATTTCTACTTTATTATAATAAAGTTACTAATAGCCTTGTGATTTAAGAGTTAATTTTTATAAAAGGTGACTACAACAACTTTTTATAATTCTTAATTTAACCAAAACCAATTTTAACTACTACACTTTGAAACATTTTTCCCTCATTGGAAAGGATGAGATATGTTTCAAGGAGGAGTGAGATAGCCCAATTTGTAGCAGTGGAATAAGAGGGAAAGACAATATATAACCTCTTAAACAAAATATATCATTTCAATTCAACAATTCAACAAACCCTTAAGAGACTTCTAGAGAGAGTGCACTTAACCTAAGTGCTGGGGGAAGATAAAAGGATAAACAGAAGCTTATAGGCTAATAGATGTGAAGTGTGTGTGTGTGTGTGTGTGTGTGTGTGTGTGTGTGTGTAACTATAATGCAATATGAAGTGAACATGCATAAGAAATAAAGGGCCTTTTGTGAGGTTTTAAGGAGGAAAGATTGATTCATAGAATCACAGATTTTTTTTTATTTGGAAGGGACACTGAAGACCATTTAATCTAATCTGTACTTGAATGGGAATTCCCTGTAGGACATCCCTGGCAAAAAGTAAAGCAGTCACTGCTTCTAGATGTCCAGTGAGGGAGGCACCTGTTGCCCTCTAAAGCAGCCCATTCTACTTCTGAATATCTCTAGTTATAAGGAAATTATTTTTTCCTATTAAGGTTAACCTATTTTTTTCTTTTAATTTCCACCATTGTTCATAATCTTCCTTTTATCTTTTTTATCTCAACATGAAGACTTTACTTGGGTTTGGCAGTTAGTCCTTTCATGTGTTGTCTTTCCCCAATTAGAAAGTAAGTTCTGTAAGTGGGAAAAAATGGGTTAATTTATATAAAGGTTGTACTGAATTATTTAAGAGTGTGGTCACCAGGAATTTATATTAATTCCAAAGAGATTTATTTACAATTTATTTACAAAATGTAGAAAGAGTGAAATAAAAAAAAATCAGAGAGGATAGGGTAAGATATCTAGCCTAAGTACTAAGTAATTTACTTCTGGTCCCTAGCCCAACCCAGGCAGGGAGAGTTGGTTCTTAGCTGGCCTCAGCTAAGCTGAGGAACTGGGTTAAAACTCTCTCAAGAGGCTAGTCTCTACTGAGGCTAATTTCTTCAGAAAATATCCAGGAAAGGAGTAAGCTCTTTCACTCACCACGTGTTAGTCCAACAGTCTCATCAGGAACAGGGTCTCAGGTCCAGTCAGTAGATTTCTCCTTCAGCCTCCACTCCAAAGAATGAAAAATTGTCCCTCAAAGGAAGTGACTGCTCCTTTTAAATACTCTTCTTTTGTGTCACTTCCTGTGTCTTCCTTCACTTTTTATGTGGACAAATCATAGTCTAAAACCTGGCTTAGAATTGCCCAGGAGGCAGTCAGTTGATGCTGATTCATCACCCACTATTGCACATGTGGGTCACAGACCTCCCACTTAATGATTAAGTTGGATGTTTACACTTTTGGTAATTAGATGTAAAAATGGGCAGATCTTCTGACTCAACTTTAAATAGAGTGTTCTAAAAATAGGTAGTGGTTACAATTTTAATCTTCACAATCAGGGGAGAGTTAATTTTAATCTTCATAGTTCATTAAAGGTAAAGTCTCCCTTTTTGTTTGTATTTCTATTCTTGGGGTTTAGGAAATAGTAACTGCTTAAAAATGCTTGTTAATTTGACAAGTCAATTTCTTGTCTACAAGATAGTACTTTTTCAAATTCTAGCCTTACCTAGAACTATAATTTCATTAGTTTAGGAAGTCCCTGCTGAGAAACTTTCTTTATAAACTAGACTGGTACCTACTCTGTAACTTATAGTCTATCAGTTAATCAATAAGCATTTATTAAGCAAGATAATTGCCTGAGGAATTGAGATGTTAAGTAAATTGTCCAGTAACATATCCACTACATGTTAGAATTGGGATATAAACCAAGCTTCTCTCACCTACCATCCCAGGCAAGCTTTTTTATCTAGCAAGCCAGGAATTGGGGTAGGGAGGCAGGAGGCAGGCCAATGTCCCCAGGCTGTCCCACAGGCCCACAGGAGGATGGGCAATAGTTGGCTCACCAGGCATAATATGTGAGAGTCAGTGGGTAGAGAGAAAGTTAGATGAACAGAAGCCAGATCTGATTTCTCTCTCTTAAACATCTCTGTGGGGCCTGCTGGTACTACTGCAGCAGAATGTAGGCCAAAAGCCAGTTAAATGGAGGTTATATATTAAACTTTATTTAAGAATAATCAGTTTTCTTATTCTTCTCTTATCCTCTCCTTTCTGATTAATAAAATATGAAAATCTATGGCCAGCCTCCCCAATTTTAATCTTAACACTAGCTAAACAGATTAAAATCAAGTAATCTCTATCATGATATATGTATTTAGAAATGTGAATCTGTATATACATATGCCAATAAGCAAATGCAATATTTTATCTCTGCACCAGGAAGATTAAGAAACATTTATCAACATTTAACAAATTTATGAAAGATCAATAGTCCTCAGTAGTACTGTCATAATATCGCAGAAATCAGAGAAATTTGATTCAAAACAACAGGCAAGCTATAAATTTACCAGAAGCTCCTCTATACAAAAAGCATCTAAAATCATATATGAAAAAAAAATAAAATAAAATCATATATGAGAAAGATATCTGAGAGTTTCCATTTTACTCGGCCTAAACAAAAAAAAAGAAAAGTAAATATAAAATACATACAAAATAATGTGGTAGGACAGGTGTTAATAATTGGAGGATGAGGAAATTCTAATATAGCAGGTAATACTTGAGGGGACCCTTGGATTTAGCCCTCACTTCTTGAAGGGGAAGAGGTCACATATTCTGGGGGAAACAAGAAACAGGGAACAGTGTGATTTGTCTTCAATATAGAATGTAAAAAAGGGACATAATGGGACTTACCTGGAAATCTTAGCTACAGTCAAATTATGAAGCTATTAAAATGCCAAACAGAGGCATTTCTAGGACCACAGATTCAAATCTGTCCTTTGTGACCTCTAGCTCTGCTTAATTTCTATACCTCTGAGTAAATTTAGCATTTACTGGACTTTTCAGGAGCTTAATTCTTTCTAGGAAGATTTGATTTATAGCATTATTCTTAGAAAGATTAGAGAAAGAAATATTATCTTATTTTGTTATATTCAGAAACAACTTGTGATGTAGTGGAGAGAATACTGGACTTTAAAATCAGTGTCTTGGTCAGAGAATCAGTTCTGCTATTCATAATGTGTATGCCTTAAAACAAGTAGCTTCCCATTTCTAGGCCCCCTTGTAAAATGAGGAAGTTGGACTAGGAAATTATTTAAATTTCTTTCCAGGATTAATAGTCCATGATTCTATAAAGGCAGAAGTGCTTTGTGATGTACTATACAATTTGCAGTTATATTATTATAATAAAAAGTTGGAGCAAAAAAAGAGAAGGAAACATAGTTGGAAATATTGAGAGGTAAAGGAAGAATTGAAACAAAAGTGGGTTAGTAGAAATAGCTTGGGAATTAGAAGACATTAGTCTGAAATTTTATTTTGATAAAAGTATATTACCTTGTAATTGGGCAACTAATTTCTCCTCTATTAAACCCTAAAATTTTTATCTAAAAAAAGGCATAAGAAACTTATGGTAATATAAGAGTAGAGTTTGATTTTTTTTTTTCCCTCCAACCCATTTAAAGTAAAATATTGGGGGCGGAGCCAAACTAGTGACTTAGTAGTAGGAAAAACTGAAACCATGCTGAGAATCCTTCCAAACCAACCTTTTAAAAGCACCTCAAAATGATGGAAGTAAAAAACCAATAGTAAGACAGAGAGAGAGGACTCTTCTGTAGAAAACATGAAAGGTCACTACAGAGAGCTGATTTGGATAAGGGAAAACTATAAGTAAAATTACACAAAGAGGAGTGATGGATGGCCACTCACCCCCTACTGCACCAGGTTCTGAGCCTAAGCATAGACCAACTTCTGGATCCTGGGATCCTGTCTAAACCAACAACAGAGTACCCCACAAACCACACCTACTATTTGAAGTTCCAAGCCCTGGCACCAGCATGCAGTAAGTTCAGATCAAGCCTGAGCTGGGGTGAAAAGCTAGCCCCCAGGGTAAAATATATCATAAGTATGCAAGTCCAGAGGATACAGAATTATCAGCTTTCAGAATTCTCAGTCCACAAGCAAAAAAAAAAAATATCTCGGGAAATGAGCAAACAGCAAAGAAAACACAGAAAATTTCTATGGAGGAAAAGAGCAAGGCATACAGTCAATAGGGGAAAGTGAGATCCAAGCAACTACATGCAAAACTTCAAATAAAAATGACAATTGGTCTCAGGTGCTGGAAGAACTCAAAAAGGAATTCAAAAGTCAAACAAGAGAGATGGAAGAAAAATGGGGAAAAGAAACAAAAGTAATGTAAAAAGAAAATAGCTTAAAAAACAAAAAATGGTCATGTAGGAAAAGAGGCAAAAATTCAATGAAAAAAAGTTTTATGAAAAGTAGAATGGAACAAATGGAAAAAGAAGTTCAAAAGATCATGGAAAAAATTAATTCTTTAAAAAGTAGAATTGGATAAAAGGAGTTAATGACTTCATGAGACATCAAGAAACAATAAAACAAAATGAAAAGAATGAAAAATAATAGAAGAATCTATCTCATTGAATATCTCTTTGAAAAGACAATTGATTGAAAAAAATAGATCAAGGACAGAAATTTAAAATTTTTTTGGACTACCTAAAAGTAGTAGTAGTAGTAGTAGTAGTAGTAGTAGTAGTAGTAGTAGTAGTAGTAGTAAATCCAAGTCTTCCTATTATAAGAAATTTTCAAAGAAAACAGTCTTGATATTCTTGAATAAGAGGGTAATATAGAATTTGAAAGAATCCACAGATTACCCCCTGCAATGAGTCCCCAAATGATAACTTCCAGCAACCTTATAGCCAAGTTCAAGGCCCTCAGGCCAAGGAGGAAATACTGCAAGTAGCCAGAAAGAAACAGATAAAATATTATGGAGCCCCAGTCAAAATTATACAGGATCTGGCAGTTTTTACATTGAAACATCAGTCAACTTGGTATATGATCATCTGGAAGCCAAGGAAACTGGGTTTACAACCAAGAATCACCTACCCATCAAAACTGACTATATGCTTTAAGGAGAAAGTATGAGAAAGAGAAAAAAAACAAATTAAGGGCCTCAATAAGGTTGAATTGCTTATATTCCTATATGGAAAAATAATATTTGTAATGCTTAATAATTCTTATCACCATCATAGTAGTTAGAAATATACATAGAAAGAGGGTGTGATAATAAAGTGTTTTGAATGATATTCGAAAAAATTCAAGAGGTGAAAAAAGAGGATTGCACTAAGAGAAATGGGAAGAGAGAAGTAACATGCAGTAAGTTATTTCACATAAAGAGGTGCAAGGGGTGGAACTATTATAGTGGAGGGGAGGATGATAGTCATGATGAGTAATATTTATACCTTGGAATTTGTTCCAAGAAGGAATATTCATTGGGGTATAAAATCCCAACTTATTCTATAGAGAATCAGAAGAAGAAGAAAGGGGGTAGTGGGGAAGTAGAATAATATAAGGGAGTAGGAAGTATAATTGACTATCTCAATAATCAAACTAAGAGAAATTACATAATCATCTCAATAGATGCAGAAAAAGCCTTTGACAAAATATAACACCCATTGCTACTAAAAACACGAAAAAGCTTAGGAATAAAAGATCCCTTCCTTAAAATAACAAGTAGTATTTATTTAAAACCATCAGCTAGTAGCATATACAATGGAGATAAATTTTAAGATTAGAAGTGAAGCAAGGATGCTCATTATCACCACAATTATTTAACATTACATTAGAAATTCTAGCTTTAGTAATGAATGAAGAAAAATTTGAAGGAATTAAAGTAGGAAATGATGAAACTAAAGTATTTTTTTACAGATGATATGATAGTATATTTAGAGAATTCTAGAAAATCAACTAAAACTTGTTGAAATAATAATTTTAGCAAAGTTGTAGGATACAAAATAAACCCACATAAATCATCAGCCTTTCTATATATTTTCAATAAAGCCCAATAGCAAGAGTTAGAAAGAGAAACTCCATTAAAAATCACTCTAAACAATATAAAATATTTGGGAATCTATTTGCCAAGACAAATGTAGGAATTATATGAGCACAATTACAAAACATTTTTCACACAAATAAAATTAAATCAAAACAATTGAAAAAAAAACATTAATTGCTCATGGGTAGGCTAAGTTAATATAATAAAAATGACAATCCTACCTGAATGAATTTACTTATTCAGTGCCATATCTATCAAAGTGCCAAAAAAACTATTTTATACAACTAGAAAAAATAATAACAAAATTCATCTAAATGAACAAAAGCTCAAGAATATCAAAGGAACAAATAAAAAAAATTGGGAAGGATGGTGGCCCAGCAATACCAGATCTTAAACTGTATTATAAAGCAGTAATCCTCAAAACAATCTGGTACTGGCTAAAAATTAAAAGGGTGGATCAGTGGAATAGACTAGAGGGAAATGACCTCAGAGATGTAGTGTTTGATAAACCCAAAGAGCCCAGGTTTTGGGATAAGTACTCATTATCTGTCAAAAATTACTGGGAAAATTAGAAAACAGTAAGGCAAAAATTAGGTTTAGATCAATATCTCACATCCTATATCAAGATGAGGTCAAAATAGGTAGATGATCTAAACATAAAGATTGATTTTGTAAATTTTGTAAAAAAATTAAGCAAATAATAATAATAATGTAGAATAGTTAACCTGTCAGATCTATGGAGAATGGAAGAATTTATGACTAATCAATTAATAGAGAACATTACAGGATATAAAATGAATAATTTTGATCATATGACATTAAAAATGTTTCATACAAACAAAACCAATGGAAGATTAGAAGGGAAGCCACAAATAGGGAAACAATTTTTAGAACAAATTTCTCTAATTAAACTCTAAAGGTCTAATTTCTCAAATATATAAAGAACTAAGTCAAATTTTTATGAATACAAGTCATTCTCCAATTGATAAATGGTCAAAGTATATGAATAGGCAATTTTCAGATGAAGAAATCAAAGGGATCAATAATCATATGAGAAATTATTCTAAATTCCTCTTGATCAGAGAAATGCAAATTAAAACAACTTTGAGGTAACACCTCATACCTATCAGATTGGCAAATATGACAGTAATGGAAAATAACATATATTGATGGGAATGTGGTAAAATTGGGACATTAATGCATAGCTGGTAGAGTTGTTAATTGATTCAACCATTCTGGTGGGCAATTTGGAATTATGCCCAAAGGACTATAAAAGAACGCATACTTTTTGATCCAGGAATACCCCCTACTAGCTCTGTATCACAAAGAGATAAAAAAATGAGAAAGGATCTGTTTCTACAAAAACATTTATAGTGGTTCTTTTTGTGGTGACAAAGAATTGAAATTAAAGTGGTACCTCTCATTGGGGAATGGCTGAACAAATTATGGTATATGATGCTGATGGAATACTAATGTGCTATAAGAAATGATAAACAGGATGATCTCAGAGAGAATTGGAAAGTCCTATGTGAACTGATGCTGAGTAAAATAAACAGAACCAGGAGAACATTATGCATAATAACTGTATTATTGTGGAATGATTAAGTGAGTAGGTTTTGCTATTAATAGTAATGCAATGAATGATCCAGGATAATTCTGAGGGAGTTGTGAAAAAGAATGTTGCCCACATCCAGAGAAAGAACAACCTTTCTTTGGATTATAAATGCACATGAAAACATGATTTATTACTTGTTTATGTGGGTATTTGATTTAGGGTTTTGGTTTTAAAAGATTGTTCACTTTCAAAAATGGATAATAAGGAAATATGTTTCACATGGTAATACATTATGAGTTTCAAGATGTTGTGGCTGAGGGGAACTGCATCCCCCAGCATGCCTCAGGAGGTCCCTCCTACTTCCTGGTGTGGGATTGGTCTTGAATGGACCAATTCTATGCTGAGGGAGGGACCACACCCCCCTACTTCTGGGCATGGGATTGGTCTACATAAGGACCAATCCCATACCTAGGAGTACTCTTGCTTTTTTTTTTATGAATTGGGATGGTAAATGGGGTGAGTAGAAGTGAAAATAGGAGTGAATTTCAGCAGGAAAAATCTGGTTGCTTTTGTTTAAATAAAGCTTTAGAAAGATTGGAGTGAGATAGAATTTTTCTTTTTGGCTTTTCCTCAACTTATAGAAAACAGATTGAATTGCTTGTCATCTCTGGGAGGGGGAGAGGGAAGAAGGGAGGGAGACAACATGAATCATATAACTTTGGAAAACTTATGTGGAAATTTGTTATTGAAATAAAATAAAGACATTAAAAGAAAAGAAAAGAAAAATTGAAAGAAAAGAAGAAAAATTAAGTTAAGATGCTATGACCTGGTACCTTCACTACATGGGATAATTTCATATCCTCAGAGCTTAACACAGGTTGCTTAATAAAATAGGTGCTTCTGCGCTCTTTGTGGTGGCCCAAAACTGGAAAACGAGGGGATGCCCATCAATTGGGGAATGGCTGAACAAACTGTGGTATATGTTGGTGATGGAATACTATTGTGCTAAAAGGAATAATAAAGTGGAGAAGTTCCATGGAGACTGGAACAACCTCCAGGAAGTGATGCAGAGAGAGAGGAGCAGAACCAGGAGAACATTGTACACAGAGACAAACACACTGTGGTATAATCGAACGTAATGGACTTCTCCATTAGTGGCGGTGTAATGTCCCTGAACAACTTGCAGGGATCCAGGAGAAAAAAACACCATTCATAAGCAAAGGATAAACTGTGGGAGTGGAAACACCGAGAAAAAGCAACTGCCTGAATACAGAGGTTGAGGGGACATGACAGAGGAGAGACTCTAAATGAACACTCTAATGCAAATACTATCAACAAAGCAATGGGTTCAAATCAAGAAAACATCTAATGCCCAGTGGACTTACGCGTCGGCTATGGGGGGTGGGGGGAGGGAGGAAAAGAAAATGATCTATGTCTTTAACGAATAATGCTTGGAAATGATCAAATAAAATATATTTAAATTTAAAAAAAAAATAAAATAGGTGCTTAATAAATGTTTATTGATTGATTGACTGACAATCAATCCCTTTTATAACTTGTCTTAATTTTATTTGCTTCCCTTTTTAAAGTATACCTTATTTGTATATATTTGACTGTTGTTGTTTCTCCCATTAGATATTGATCTTCTTAAGGGCAGGGACTACTATCTTTTCAATTTTTTTTTTTTTTGTATCTGAAGCACTTAGCACAGTGACTGGCATATGGTAAATGCTTAATAAATATTTCTTGAGAGAGTGAGGCCTAGATATGGGAAGCTCTGGATTCAAATCTGACCTCAAACACAGCTGTGTGAACCAGGGTAGGTCCCTTAACCCTCACTGCCTAGCCAACTTTTCCTATGATATTTTATCCTTTAAAGAAGGAATAGAAAATTATGGCTAATTTGTTGCTATTCAACCAAACTAAAACTCCCCCCCTCCCTTTCTACTCAGAAGGCCTTTATCCTCTGGTTCACAGGATTCTAGATTTTATACAACTGAATCGAGGAGAAGGAACATAGATTTCCAAGTCAGACATATAACATACAAAAGATCTGGGAATCAAAAGTAGTTATTCCAATGTCAAATTCTTCATTCTTTCCACTATATGATTCTTTCTCAGAATACCAGAGTCTGAAAATACTTAAGAGGTAAATGCAAACTTGAGGCTAAGCTAGGTCTTTAGTTTGTAAATAAATTAAATATGTGCAAGACTAATATTTTAAAAGGAATTTTCTTGTGTATTATCTTGAGTTTTCTTCAAACAACTTTGAGAGATTAGGCTATTGAGATGGAAAGTGCCATAACTCACCAAATTTCCCCAAGTTGTAAAAGAGAAAGCTGGAACTTAGTCTCAGAACTCTTGACTCCTGTTCCAATATTCTTTAAATAGCTGAAACTGTCATCATGAATTAATGGTTTTATAATGTTTTATAGATACCAGAGTAAGGGGTTGGACCTTTCAGTTTTTTGGTGTACAGGATGAGGAACTCCCTTAGCCAATATAGGTTGGTGCATTCTCCACAACATAGTGTCTTGAAGGGTTGCCAGTATGTATCTGAAGCAGGACTTGAACTCAGTTATTGCTATCTCTAAGATAAGCTTTCCATTACTTAATGCTTCTTTTCATAATTTCCAGGATGTTTCATAAGTTTTCATGCGGTATTAAGCTATTAAAAGCTACTGAAAGAGAGGATATGGATTTAAATTTGACCTCAGACATTTCCTAGCTGTCGTGACCCTGGGCAAGTCACTTAACTCCTATTGCCTAGCCTTTGATACTTTTCCTCCTGGAATTGATACTAGGACTAGGACTAAAATGCTATTAAAACATAAAACTGTATGAACACTTTTGAAACACTATATAAATAAGGCTTTGAAGACAGACTCCTTTCTTGGCTATTGATGTTGCACTTATATTATCTCACTTAATCTCTTTCTACTCTCATTACTTTAAAATCTGATGGATTTGTGATTTAATTAAAGTACGTACACTTGATAATGAGTCATCATAACTCATCTCTTCCTGTCCATGTTGTGCAACTCTTATTCTTTCCTGCTTTAAGCCCAGGGCCATAACTCCATATGCTGAGAATTTTCCTCATACTTTCTTGAAATCGCAAGGATACCAATGGCACACCCAGGCTCTCTATTAATGTTATATCTCTACCACCTTTACCTTTTCACTATAACATAGGGATGGAGTCAGAGACAGGCATTGACTATCAGAGGACTGTACTGGGATCAGGAAGACCTGAATTCAAATTTGATCTCAGACTTGCTGGCTGTGCATTCTTGGGCAAGTTATTTAATTAACCTTGCTTGCCTCAGTTCCCTCATCTGTAAAATGAGCTGGAGAAAGAAATCACAAACCACTCCATTATTTTTGCCAAGAAAACCCAAAATGGGATCATGAAGAACCACAGATATGACTGAAATGATTAAAGAACAACAACAAAAGGGCCAGGAATAGAAATCAGTATAGGGAATGGATACAGGATATTTTAAATATAGAGAAGTTCTGGTCAGGAAATTTCCTCTATAAGAACAGGCTGATACTTTCTTTTCTAGGTATTCTCTGACAATTGCCTAAAGCATCAAGAGGTTAAAGGATTAGGCTTGGGTCACAAAATAAGCATGGAGGAGAGGCAAGTCTTTGCTTCAATGCCAACTCTCTGTTAGGCAACAGTCTCAACATGCAACATATAACATATGAAATAAAAATTGCTATAAGTTAAAATAGCACAAAAGACTGAGATTTGATGACATTGTTGAGACATGTTTTACCTTTTAAAAGTTATGTTATCTTATTATGAAAATATTGAATATGAACATTTCAATGTAGAAAGGGAAAATAGGATTCTATATGAAAATTTGAACTTCTGTTGTAGAGCTTTCTTTATTTAAAATAATTTTGCTTTAAATTGAATATAATTTAACTTTTCAATAGCTTTTTTCCTCCAGTATCTTTTCCACATTTTTCATTTAGCTAAGCACTACACGTGAATGGAATTACCATTTATGGAAGAAAATCAGTTCTTGTATTGTGCTATTCCTGGAAGAAGATGCCTTTAGCATATTGACATTTATGATGTTTATTACTATTGATCATGGATGTGAAGGTCCACTCTTAGAATACTAAGTGTGGTTTGATCGATGGTCTATACTCAAAGAGGAACCTGAAGGAATTTTTGTGGCTCTTGTGTTTGTGGCAAGCATTCTTATGGGACTACATGTTGAGACAGAGAAATAGCATACACATTGGACAGGAATCAGTGGAAAGAACAGTGGATTTGAAGTGAGAAAATCTGAATTCAAATCCTAGCTGCTTCTCACTAACCATTTGACTGACCAAATTACTTCCTGTTGTTAGATCTCCATTCATTGTCAATAAGAAGAAAGGATCAGACAAAATAATCTCTAAACTATTATCTAGTTCTACATCCCCAGATCTTAAATTTCATAGATTGAAATAGATACGTACATATATACATACATACATACACAGATGGATAGAGATGTGCTCACAGAGCTTGATTGCTTAAAATAATTATGTCATTTGAATTGGAGTTAACAGTGGCAAATAGGACACCTGGGATTAAATCCTGGTTCTACAACTGAATAGTTGTGCATTTTTAGCAAGACACTAGACTCCAGGACTTCAGTTCTCTTATCTGTTCAATGAATCTAATAATAAACTCATTACCTATTTCATATGGATTTCATGGGGCTCAAATGAGGTAATGACTCTACATTGCTTTGCAAGTCTTAACTAAAGAGTATTGGCTACATGCAAATTATTTCCCAATAAGTTATAGTGCATGCCACTTAAGGTCACAAACTATTTTTGTTTTTGTCATTGTACCTCCAGCATCTTGCATTGTGTCTGGCACATATTAAGAACTTAAAAATATTTTTGAATGAATGAAGTTTTCATAGGCACAAAAATACAGTTATAGAAAGAATCAACAAGCTAGCTGATAGTCTTGTGTTTTATATATATATATATATATATATATATATATATATATATATATGTATGTATGTATATAACTACCTTCAATTCTAGGCAACCCTTTTAGGAGAGAAAAGAACAAACTTAAGGGTGTCCAAGGGAAGATGACTAAGTTGTTAAAAGGACTGTGGAGGATTAGTTGAAAGAAATTAAAAGTTTAGCTTGGAGAAAATGAGAGTATAGGGGTGCATGATTGCTGCCTTTATGTATTTGAATGAATATTATGGGGCAAAGGGACTAAACTTGTCCTGCTTGTCCCCAGGTCAGAAAAAGAAGCAGTTGTGAAAACTCTCAAAAGAGTAGATTTTACTTAAATTCGGGGGTGGGTGGGGGTGGGGGGGGAAATACATTTCCTAATGAGCCATCCGGAACTTGAATAAATTCATATGATAAATGGTGGGTTCCCCTTTGTTTTAAGTCTTCTAGGAGAGACTGAATGACTATTCATTAACAATCATTTGGGGACCTTCACATTGATGTTTGAGGTGGACTTAATGGCCTCTGATATCCATTCCAAACTGAAGATTCTATAACTGAGATTGGCATTATAATTGTAGCAAATCTTTAACATAATCTTTGAATATAAAAGGACATAGTAATTATTTGTGGAATTGGCCCCTTCATTAACTTGCTGCATGACCTTAGGCAAATCAATTGACCCCTCTAGCCCCAATATTTTCCTCTGTGAAATGAGAGGGCTGTACTGCATGTTCTATAAGGTCACTTCCAACTTCAGTACTCTAGGATTCAATTAGATTTAATAATAATTGGCTAATACTTTACTCATCTATTAGTAACACCTCCCATTAAAAGACACCTTGATACAGGGAGTGAAAGCACAAGAATTAGAATCAAGAGATAATCTCAAGTGTAAACTTTGCCCAATTTAATTTTAGGGAAGTCTCAATTTTCTGATCCCAATAAAAGAGAATAATTTGTGCCACTCCTACTCATAGAATTTAAAGCTTAGAAAATAGTATTGAGAAATTCTAGACAGACGCGGGATCTTATTATTTTGAATGTAGATGATTTCATGGTACAATTATAACAGGCCACATGAAAGTTTTCCAATTTGTGCAACTGACCTCTTAAGTTGGATTTAATGGATTCTAAAATTCCTTCATATAAATCAACAAGTACTTATTCTAGGTAATGTTTTAGGCATTGGGAGTATAGAACAAAAACAAAAATGAAACAATTCCTGTTCTCAAAGTAGCTAGGTGACCCAGTGGGCCTGGAATCAGGAAAACAAGTTTAAATCAATCCTCAGATGCTTATTAGCTGAGTGATCCTGGGCACTCTTTTCTTGTTTCAGTTTCCTCAACTGTAAAGTAAGAATAAATAATGCTTCCTTGAATTATTATGAGATAATACTTGTTAAGCTTTTTAAGCATTTAATATACTGCTATGCACTTATTAGCCATGTGACCCTGGGCAAGTCACTTTACCTCATTTTCCAGAGAAAGAAATGGCAAACAACTCTAGTATCTTTGCCAAGAAAACTCCAAATTGGGTCATGAAGAGTTGGACATGCTTGTAACAACTAAATAAAACCACAACTGCATTATTACATGATTTCTAGGTATTTTAAATAATTTTTCTTTTGAAACAGAAATTTTGGTTGATTTTTGTTTATAATATATGTTCACTATTTTACAGCACTTCTGGATTTTTATTCATTCTTTCTTATATCTCTAGGACCCTTTTTGATGACTTGTGTGTTTTTAAACAAGGTTTTTTCTCCTTTGGACTTTTGAACTTTCTTACTTTCTCTCAAGTACAGAGAGTTGCTTACTTCTGGTTTCCCATCTTACTCCTTTCCCCTTTTCACTTCTCCACAGATCTCTATTTTACTTTGAAAAGTGTTGGGAGTTAACAGGAATTTGGCTCAGATTCATACATGAACAAACTTTGTGAAGAGAAAACTGATCTCAACAGGATTTTCAGTCCTTTATCCTTTAGGCACTAAAGCTCTTCCCTTTTAATGACTTCAGGTCACATTTTTGCTTGCCCTCCTTCTAGCTGGTCTACCTTTCCTTTGCATTGCTGGGCAGAATTGGTTTAAATCACCTCTTGAGGGCACTTGGGAAAGTTCAGGCTGAGCCTCTACCACCTTGACACTAGTCGACATACAAACAATTGGATGTTAAAACCAAAGTGTCTGGAATTTCTTGGGCTGCCTGCCTCAGTCATCCAGGTAAAGTTAGAGATATGGAACACTGAGTAATAATTCTATGCATTTAATGACTGTCATGTAATTTTATTAGGTTTTTACTTTGTGGGAAATTCTTTTTTATCTTACATTCAGCTAATATTATTTTATATGTCTTCCCCCATTATATGTGGTTTTGGTTTCCAGGTTTTAGCTATCTGTAGTCAATTGACTAATTCCTTGGGGGGAAAGGGAGGCAGGAATGCATATTGCAAGGACACATGGAAGTTGGGACAAAGTTTACAGAAATTGAAGATAGACCCATGGGCAGTTGAATGGGTACAATGGGGCAAAGGATTCCTCTTTTTCATCCAAGGTCCTCCTAAGGTCCCACCAGCTGCAGGTAGCAGTCTCACAGCATTTGTTTTTCTGCTTGCTTTTATTTGGAGGTTTCTTTTTCAGGGATTTTTTGAGGGGGGCTGTTGAATGGAATGAAGGTCAGGTGTGGGTAAAAGAACATATAAATAAACATATAATAGAACATATAATAAAGAACATATAATAAAGTTAACAGATGTTTAAAAAATTAAAGCAAGGATTATCTCTGGTTCTAGGTATCCACTGGGAATCCTAGAATGTATTTCCCTGGGGAGAAATAGGGGAACAGTAATTTATAATATTTAATAATGTATGATTATTACTGTATTTAATGTCGGTGATGTCTTACTGTGTGTTTAGCTAATCAATTAAATTTCATTACATGTATGCATATACAAGGAAACCATCTTACATATGGGGGCCTTCAGATGTTTGCTTAATCTGTTCACAGTAGATCTTGGAATGTATGTCCCATGTATATGGGCCCCTACTGTCATTTCCATTAGAAGTAGTGCATGGAACCCTGAGCCTTGAGTCAGGAAGACCCAAGTTAAAATCTGATCTCAGACACCTACTAGCTATGTGTCCCAGAGCAGGTTACTTAACCTGTTTATCTCAGTTTCCTCAGCTATAAAAAAAAAAAGATAATAATAGCACCTACCTTGCAGACGTGTTGCAAAGACCAAATGAGATAATATTTGTAAGAGCCCTTTGCTCAGTGCTTGGCACATAGTAGGAAGTATAAAAATACTTGTTTTTCCTTCCCTGATGAGGTTCTGAGAGTGGAGAGGTTTGGGGATGATCCTTACTCCACCTTATGGTTGATGGTCCTCCCACTACAATAATGTCTGAGTTAAAGATACATTTATATAAGCAACATGGTTCTTACAAAGGTACTTATTCACAAACATCCTGTGAGTAGATTGTATAAATTTTAAAATCCCAATTTTATGGATGAAGAAACTGAACCTCAGAGAGAAAATTTCTTGCACAAAAATCACACTGCTAGCCTCATCTAATCAATAAATATTTATTTATTGGTTTTATATACTGGGTGCTGTACCAGGGGATGGGGACATAAGAAGGAAATAATCTCATTGTAAAGGAGCTTATATGCCAGTGATGAGAAACCTTTTAGAGATGGAGTGCCAGGTCCCACCTCCTAAACTGAGTTCCATGCCTACCCAACCCCAGAGACTAACCAAATGATGCACCCCACCCTCTTATCCCATTGGACACCTGGGCAGAGGGGTGGGTGCTGAGAGGCGTGTGTGGAGAGTGGGAGGGGAGCAGCTCTGCCTTTCTGGTAATGGACTCTTCTGGGGTGGGGAAGGAGGCCCATGTGCCCACAGAGAGCTCTCTGTATGCCATCTTTGGCACCTGTGCTATAAGTTTGCCATCATTGTTATATGCTATTGGGGAGGACAATTAATTCACATAAAAGTATACATCATAAATTCTAGGTAATTTCAGGAGTTGGAGCACTAAATATGGGCAAGTTGGAGGAAGATGGGTGTATGTGAGATCTGAGACTTAAACCTTGGTTTTAAGACTCCATAATCAGTGTGGATTCCACTATCCTATGTTAGAATTAACAAGGAGTGAACCACAGTTGGAGCTGGCTCTGTCCAAGTAAGTACCTTCTTCTAGGAGCTCCTACATCCTTCCACTCTGTGACTAGAATGATACCCAATCTGCCTGATCTTGCATCTTACTCAAAAGCATCCGTTCCCTGCCAGTGATGGTCAGCACAGGGCTGTGCCTATCAGGATTCTTAATGAATGCTTGGTGATGATGAGTGACTAAGCTTCCTGCCTTCACTACTGATGGTGCCTTTGTTAGAAAATGGAGACAGGGTTTGACTTGGATTAAAATCTGAAGGGAGATGGCAGCTAGTTCAGGCCAGGCCACTGCTAACAGTCACTTTGTTCACCCAGGCTAAGCTAGATTTCTGTGTGGCTGCCATCATTTCTTGCTCTAGCCTCCACAGTCTGTTTTCTCTGTAGTGAGATTTCACAAGCAAATGAGCAAAGATAAAACAGGACATCTGGAAGAATAAAAAGGTTTGTTTATTTTTAGTGTGTGGAGAATAATAATAGCTTTTTCTCATGGTACTTCACAGGGACAGAGTGTTTTCATAGACACTTATTTGATCATAACAACATGAAGAGGAAGGTCTAGTATAGGGATTATTATTACTATTTCACAGATAGGAAAACTGAGGCTGAAAAGGTTTAAGTGAGTTGGCTTCAGTTACACAGCTAATGTCAGACTTGGAATTCAATGCCATTAGAACTTTAAATAGTTGGCGTTTTAATATCTCATTGAAGGGGGTAGAAGGAACCTATAGAGGAATTTTATATCAAAGTTTTTGCTCTTCTGATCCCTCAAGGTGAAAATGTTTTTCATATTATACCTCTATAGAACCTCACAATCTTAGTTTTAGGAAAGGCTCCAGACATCATGATAAGCAATATCAGTCTGCACCAATCTGGAAAAGATAGCAGCTCTAATTCAAGTATATTAATTACCCTAGTCATCATGGGTCCTCTCACCTTTTCCCCCTTATCCCTTATGCTATTCCCAGATTGCTCATCCCATTTTTTGGTTGGCTGTTATTCTTAGGATATTTGTGTTTATGTTGCCCTGAGAGTCATGGTGGTGTGCAGTTCTTCCTAGATAAATAATTTACTCGAATCAATCAGCTTATCTTGCCTCTGTAAGTAAATTACAAAACTCTCCTATTATTGGGTGAATTACAAAGTCTACAAAATGAGTTGAGAAAATCTCTGTTCTCTTAGACTTGAAGCTATTATTTCATCTACTGAGAAACTCCCAACACCAACAGAATATGGCAAATAAGATATAATTTAATAGATAAGGGAATCAATTTGAGGCATAATGAGGTTAATTGAGTTGTCACCTTATGATATGAGTAAGCTTCAAGACTAGGATTTGAACTCGCGTCTTTCTGCTGTTAAACCCTGAATTCTATCTACTAGGTCAAGCTACCTTTCTACAGTGACACCAGGCTCTTTGTGAGTCAAGAAACTCCCTTTTTAACCCAGGATAGAAGAGTTAGGGGAAGTACAAAGTGACATTTTCCAATCAATAGACACAAGGGCAGTCATGGAAGCCTTTTGCCTTTAGCAATCTATAGGTAATCTATAGGTAGCCTATATATATATATGTAGCCATCTATAGGTAATCCGAGTCATAGGAATAGTTCTCCTGATTATAAAAAGTTATCAACTCCCAGACTCTTCCTACAGTCTTAGGAATCCCAGACTCATTTTTATCAGGCTGGTGAGAAAAAGTCTTTGGATTAGGAGATCTAGGATTAAGTACTGGCTTTACTCCTTGTCAAGTCACCTCACCTCATAAAACAGGGCAGATAACAGAATTCACTTGACTGAGGTCATAGAGTTACTAAGTCAATTAATAAAAGTTGATTAAATAAATGAAGCACTTGGCAACTTTCAAGTTCTGCCTTCCCCTTTGTGCACAGACAGCCTGGGAATTCATCATTTTATGCCACTGTACATGAGTTATAAAGAATTACCAGTATCAAGGCATGGCATAGTTTTAATGACATTTAATAAGTGAAGAAACCCTTCTTTCCTCAAATAGAAAGTAGCACAGCTCTTCCTGGCACCAGGCAATGGCTGTCTCATTTTAATTGTACTCAAGGGAGTAGTTGCTGCAGAAATTATATAAATTATTCTCAAACAGAAGTTTCAAAATCCATTATGTTAAATGAATTCTCTTAAAAAACGCAGAGAAAAAAAAGTGGAAGTAGGGCTTGGGTTATGCTGTTCCATCAATGCCTAGATAAATGTATTTAATTTTCTAGATTCCAGGAGTTCTTTTTAGAGAAATGGTTGATTTTGAAATTTTGAGTTTCCAGGAACCTGTTTTGTTTTTTTTTAATATTTTATTATGAATGCTGTTTTTGCAATATCAGTCATTTCCCTATCCCCTCTACCAATTGAACCTCCTTTTGTAACAATGAATTATAATAAAGAGAAAACAAAACATCTTCACTGTGTCAGATTCATGGTTTATATGCCTCAGTACATGCCTCATTTCACACCAGTGATCCACCACCTCTCTAAAGAGAAGAGAGAAGCATCTTTTCTTCATTTGTCCTATCTAGTAAAAATTGGCCATTTTTAAATTTTAATTTTTAATTATTGTCTTACTTTATATTATTGTGAGCTCTGTAATGGTTTTCTGGGAGTCCTAGGGACTGCCTATATAATCAAGTCAACAATGCCATGCTTTTCAAATCAATAAAAAATAGCATAAGAATTTCTAAAGATACCCCTTAATGAAGAAGTATCAGTTTGGGGACCCAGCAAAATGTCCACTGGCAGGCACAGAATCACAGAATCTCATTTTATTTTTTATTTTTTATTTAATTAATTAATTTAGAATATTTTTTCATGGTTACATGACAGAATCTCATTTTAAAAGTGAATTTCTTTATTTTCTCCATGAATTTTCCCTCATTAAAACAATATGTATCCTTTTTCACAACATGACAAATATGGAAATGTGATTTATATGATCATATATGTTCAATCGATGTCATATTATTTGCCTTCTTGGGGAGAGGGAATAGGAGAGAAAGAACATGGATTGCAAAATGTCAAAAATGAATATTAATAAATTATGTTGGCATATAATCTTGAAACATTATTATAAAAAAGGAAGTGACTAGAACAGTCATCCTACCAAATTTTGATGTGAACTAGAGTCATCATTGTACATAGGAAAGGAGTCAAAGGATTTAAGTTCAGATCCTGATTTTGCTACTTACTGTCTTTGACTAGTTAGTTAACTTCTTGTCCTTTATTTCTTCATCTTTATAAATGACATATAACTATATGACCTAAATGGTCTTTTTCAACACCACCTCTCTGATCTATTCCAGTAATCCCCAATCGAACATTTCTCAGTTTTCAGTTTTTCTTAACCTCCTCAAACTCTATTTCCTCTGGAACCACAAGTATGTCTCTAGGTAACAGCTACATCAGAGCCCTAGACCCAGACACTCTTAGATTGTAGGAAGATGCTTCTTTCCATATTGAAGGAGTGACCGACAAAGATCTAGAGGTAGCATGATACCTCCAGTTGAAAGGGTGGAGGCTTTGGTATCAGAGCAATTGAGTTCAAATACTGACAATAGTATTTGTCACCCATGTATGACTACAAACCCATGTATTTACCTATTTGTTCTTCATCTGCAATGAGACTACAAACCCATGTATTTACCTATTAGTTCTTCATCTGCAATGAGAAGGTAGTTAAGTCTGACCTCAAATGCTTCTCCCAATTCTATGATGCAATATTTTTCTCTTGTTTTTGCATGGACAGGAGGAAGAGTTTAATGCTATACCTTGGGGCAGAGTGTGAAAATAAAGCACCTGAACTGAGTGGGAGAAGCTATTCTATAATCGGACAGGCTATTTTAAAATCTTACAGGGAATAAGGTCCTCATTGCCTAGCCCTTATTGCTCCTCTGCTTCTGATCCAATACACAGTATTGATTCTAAGATGGAAGATATGGATATATATATATAAAAATATATATATTTAATTGTTTCAGTGTGTAATCTGGAAAAAAGGAAAAATTATACAATAATGATAATAGCATTTGCATAGCACTTTAAAATTACAAAGTACTTTACAAATGTTGTTCCATTTTATCCTCACAACAATCCTGGAAGGTAGGTGTTATTATTATCTACATTTTACAGATGACAACACTTAGGGAGTCAGAAATAAAGTGACTTGTCTAGGATCACACAGTTAGGATATATCTGAAGAAGATTCGAACTTAGATCTTCTTGACTTCAGGTCTTGCTATATTATCCACTCTACCACCTAGCTGCCTGTTAGTTTCCAATTCAGGGTGGAATGGCTGTGATCTGAGGTCTCCCCTAATTCAAAGATTTGGTTATATAAATTGTGGGACAAGTTCAAGTATTTAAAATTTATAAAGATCTTTCCATTAATTTCTTGATTGGAGTCTCACTTTGACCTTGTGAAAAGGGTACTATGGTATTCTCTTACTTTAAAACTTAATTAAATACTATTTTTACACTTAACCTCTCCTATTTTATACTCAGAAAATTAAGTGATTTGACCACAATCACAAATTTGTAAGTATGTGAAGCAGATCTAGAATCTTCTTGTTTCTGTTTCTTTAAACTACAAATACAACATTCTGTCCACTACTCTCTGTTGCCTCTCAAGAATTATGAAAGAAAGAAAAAAAAGAGAAAAAATTTAAAAACATAGCCTGTAGACTCAAGGGAGATTTCAAGGAAGAGGTGATCCTTGCATTGGGCTTCGAAGAAAGGGAAAAGTTTCAGTAGACAGAGGTACTGATGGGGATTGGGGAGGAAAGGAGACCAGTTCAAGTGTGAAATGACAAATGATAATAGTACCAACTCAACCAAAATTAGAAGGAAGCAACAAACTGGGAAAATATTTTTAGAACAAAATTCTCTGACAACAGTTTAATTTCCAAAGTATATAAGAAACTAAATCAAATATACAAAAAATCAAGCCATTCCCCAATTGACAAATGGTCAAGGGACATGAATTAGCAGTTCTCAGATGAAGAAATAAAAACTATCAATAAAAGCACATGAAAAAGTGTTCTAAATCCCTCCTGACTAGAGAAATGCAAATCAAAATAACTCCATACCATTTTATACCTAACAGACTGGCCAATATGAAGGCAAAGGAAAGTGATAAATGTTGGAGGGGATGTGGCAAAATTGGGATGTTAATGCCCTGCTGGCAGAGTTGTGAATTGATCTGGAAGACAATTTGGAATTGTGCCCAAAGGGCCTTAAAAGAATGCAATACCACTACTGGGTTTGTACCCCAAAGAGATAATAAAGAAAAATAATTGTACAAAAGTATTTAACATGCTTTTTATAGTGGCAAAAAATGGGGAAATGACAGGGTGTCTCTCAATTGGGGAATGGCTGAACATCTGTTGGTGATGGAATAATACTGTGCTGTAAGGAATGATGAACTGGAATATTTCTATGTGAACTGGAAGGACCTCCAGGAATTGATGTAGAGCAAAATACACAGAACCAAGAGAACATTGTACATAAAAACTGAAACAATCAAATGTAATGGACTTCTTTACTAGTAGCAATGCAAAGATCCAAGACAATCTCCAGAGATTTATGAGAAAGAACGCTATCCACATCCAGAGAAAGAATTGTGGCAGGAGAAAAACAGAAGAAAAGCATATGATTGATTACTTGGTTTAATGGATATATGACTGGGGTTTTGGCTTTAGAAGCATATTATTACAAATATGAAAAATATAGAAATAGGTGGTGAACAGTGACATATGTATAACCCTGTGGAATTGCTTGTCAGCTCCAAGAGTGGGGAGGGAAGAGAGGTGGGAAAGAACATGAGTCTTGCAACCATGGAAAAATATTCTAAATACATTTAAAAAAAAAGAAAAACAAGGAAAAAGGAAAATAGTACTCAGAAAAAGGGAAAAGACATTCTAATTCAATATAATAACTATAATAATTAAATTCCACCCTTACCCCTAAATTCATGTGATTATGGGTATATTATTAGAAAGTACTGAGGCAGGTTGTTTATTGAGAACTGACCATCAAAGCAGAATGTATCAAACAATTTTAAAAAGAAATACATCAAAAGCTATGAAATGATAAATGGTCTGGTTAAACTAGAACATAGCTTAAAATAGGGCTGGAAAGGTAAGTTGGGGTCAGATTTCTGAAGGACTCTGAATGCCAGACTCTGAATGATAGTTTGTATTTTATTTATTTATTTATTTATTGGTAAACAATGGGGAGTCACAGAAAGTTGTTTGAGTGAGTGACTGGCATAGATTTTTACCTGGGGAGTATTACTCTTTTTTTTTTTTAATTTATTTTTTAACATTATTTTATTTGGTCATTTTCATACATTGTTCATTGGAAACAGATCATTTTCTTTTCCACCCCCCCCTAAACCCCCCACCCCTTCCCTAGCCGATGCGTGATTCGTCTGGGTATCACATGTATCCTTGCTCTGAACCCATTTCCTTGTTGTTGGTATTTGCATTAGGGCCCTCATTTAGCATCTCTCCTTTATCATGTCCCCTCAACCTCTGTAGTCAAGCAGTTACTTTTCTTCGGTGTTTTTACTCCCTCAGTTTGTCCTCTGCTTGAGGATAGTTTTTTTTTTCTCTCGTAGATCGCTGCAGGTTGTTCAGGGACATTGTAAAGCCATTAATGGAGAAGTCCATTACGTTCTCTTGTACCACAATGTGTCAGTCTCTGTGTACAATGTTCTCCTGGTTCTGCTCCTCTCACTCTGCATCACTTCCTGGAGGTTGTTCCAGTCTCCATGGAATTCCTCCACTTTATTATTCCTTTTAGCACAATAGTATTCCATCACCAACATATACCACAATTTGTTCAGCCATTCTCCAATTGAAGTGCATCCCTTCATTTTCCAATTTTTGGCTACCACAAAGAGCACAGCTATGAATATTCTTGCACAAGGCTTTTTCTTTATTATCTCTTTGGGGTATAAACCCAGCAGTTGGATCAAAGGGCAGACTGTCTTTTAGTGCTTTTAGGCATAGTTCCAGATTGCCCTCCAGAATGGTGGGATCAATTCACAACTCCACCAGCAATGCATTAATGTCCCTACTTTGCCACATCCCCTCCAGCATTCATTACTTTCCTTTGCTGTCATGTTGAACAATCTGCTAGGTGTGAAGTGATACCTCAAAGTTGTTTTGATTTGCATCTCTCTGATTATAAGAGATCTAGAACACTTTTTCATGTGCTTATTAATAGTCTTGATTTCTTTAACTGAAAATTGCCTATTCGTGTCCCTTGCCCATTTTTCAATCGGCGAATGGCTTGATGTTTTGTACAACTGGTTTAGCTCTTTATAGATTTGAGTAATTAGACCTTTGTCAGAGGTTTTTGTTATGAAGATTGTTTCCCAATTTGTTGCTTTCCTTCTAATTTTAGTTACATTGGTTTTGTTTGTACAAAAACTTTTTAATTTGATGTGATCAAAATTATTTATTTTACATTTTGTGACTCTTTCTATGTCTTGCTTGGTTTTGAAGTCTTTCCCTTCCCACAGGTCTGACATGTATACTATTCTGTGTTCACTTAATTTACTTATAGTTTCCTTCTTTATATTCAAGTCATTCGTCCATTCTGAGTTTATCTTGGTGTAGGTATCTTGGTGTGAGGTATTGATCCAAACCTAATCTCTCCCACACTGTCTTCCAATTTTCCCAGCAGTTTTTATCAAATACTGGATTTTTGTCCCAAAAGTTGGGGCCTTTGGGTTTGTCAAAGACTGTCTTACTGAGGTCATTTACCCCAAGTCTATTCCATTGATCCTCCTTTCTGTCTCTTAGCCAGTACCAAATTGTTTTGATGACTGCTGCTTTGTAATATAGTTTGAGATCTGGGACTGCAAGGCCACCTTCCTTGGTATTTTTTTTTTCATTATTTCCCTGGATATCCTTGATCCTTTATTTTTCCAAATGAACTTTGTTATGGTTTTCTCTAATTCAGTAAAATAGTTTTTTGGTAGTTCAATGGGTATGGCACTAAATAGATAGATAAGTTTGGGTAGGATGGTCATTTTTATTATGTTAGCTTGTCCCACCCATGAGCAATCTATGTTTTTCCAATTGTTTAGATCTAGTTTTAATTGTGTGGAGAGTGTTTTGTAGTTGTGTTCATATAGTTCCTGTGTTTGTCTTGGCAGATAGATTCCTAAGTATTTTATATTGTCTCGGGTGACTTTAAATGGAATTTCTCTTTCTAATTCTTGCTGCTGATATGTGTTGGATATATATAGAAATTCTGATGACTTATGAGGGTTCATTTTGTATCCTGCAACTTTGCTAAAGTTATTGATTATTTTGATTAGCTTTTTGGTTGATTCCCTGGGATTCTTTAAGTAAATCATCATATCATCCTCAAAGAGTGTCAGCTTGGTCTCCTCATTGCCAATTTTAATACCTTCAATTTCTTTTTCTTCTCTAATTGCTACTGCTAGTGTTTCTAGTACAATATTAAATAATAAAGGTGATAATGGGCATCCTTGTTTGATTCCTGATCTTATTGGGAAGGCTTTGAGTTTTTCCCAATTGCAGATGATGTTTGCTGATGGCTTAAGGTATATACTGTTTATTATTTTTAAGAAAGGCCCTTCTATTCCTATACTTTCTAGTGTTTTCAATAGGAATGGGTATTGTATTTTGTCAAAGGCTTTTTCTGCATCTATTGAAATAATCATGTGATTTTTGTTGGTTTGCTTATTTATATGGTCAATTATGTGGATGGTTTTCCTAATATTGAACCATCCTTGCATTCCTGGAATGAATCCTACCTGATCATAGTGGATAACCCTTGTGATGACTTGCTGCAGTCTTTTTGCTAATATCCTATTTAAGATTTTTGCATCTATATTCATTAGGGAGATTGGCCTATAGTTTTCTTTCTCTGTTTTTAACCTGCCTGGCTTTGGGATCAGTACCATGTTTTTGTCATAAAAAGAACTTGGTAGAACCCCTTCTTGGCTTATTCTGTCAAATAGTTTGTATAGTATTGGGGTTAGCTGTTCTTTGAATGTTTGATAGAATTCATTTGTGAATCGGTCTGGACCTGGGGATTTTTTCTTAGGGAGTTCTTTGATATCTTGTTCAATTTCTTTTTCTGATATGGGGTTGTTTAGGTAATTTATTTCTTCTTCTTTTAGGCTAGGCAATTTATATTTTTGTAAGTATTCATCCATATCACTTATATTGCCATATTTTTTACCATATAATTGGGTATAGCAGTTTTTAATAATTGCCTTTATTTCCTCTTCCTTAGAGGTGAGGTCTCCCTTTTCATCTTGGATACAGTCAATTTGGTTTTTTTCTTTCCTTTTTTTAATTAGACTGACTAGTGCTTTGTCTATTTTATTTGTTTTTTCAAAGTACCAGCTTCTAGTCTTATTTATTAAATCAATAGTTCTTTGACTTTCAATTTTATTAATTTAGGATCTCTAATTTAGTCTTCGTCTGAGGATTTTTAATTTGCTCACTTTCTAGTTTTTTAATTTGCATGCCCAATTCATTGACCTCTGCACTTCTTAATTTGTTTATATATGAACTCAAGGATATAAATTTCCCCCTGAGTACTGCTTTGGCTGCATCCCATAGGTTTTGAAAGGATATCTCACCATTGTTATTTTCCTCAATGAAGTTATTAATTGTTTCTATGATTTGTTCTTTAACTAGCTGGTTTTGGAGAATCATATTGTTTAATTTCCAATTAATTTTTGATTTATCTTTCCATGTACCCTTACTAATTATTATTTTTATTGCACTGTGGTCTGAGAAGTTTGCATTTATTATTTCTGCCCTTTTGGACTTGTTTGCAAAGATTTTGTGCCCTAGTACATGGTCAGTTTTTGTGAATGTACCATGTACTGCTGAAAAGAAGGTGTATTCCTTTTTGTCCCTATTTATTTTTCTCCATATGTCTACTAACTCTAATTTTTCTAAGATTTCATTTGCTTCTCTCACCTCTTTCTTATTTATTTTTTTGGTTTGATTTATCTAGTTCGGATAAGGGAAGGTTCAGATGATGCAATTACCTTCCCTATCTCTTTTAACTAGATTTATTTTCACTTTGACTTTGTCCGATTATCATGATTGCTACTCCTGCCTTCTTTTTATCATTTGATGCCCAATAGGTTTGGCTCCATCCTCTTACTTTCACCCTATGCGTATCTACCTTCCTCATGTGTGTTTCTTGCAGACAGCATATGGTAGGGTTTTGGATTCTAATCAACTCTGCTATTTGCTTGCGTTTTATGGGTGAGTTCATTCCATTCACATTCAGAGTTGTGATTGCTTGCTGTGTATTTCCCAGCATTTTGATTTCTACTCCTGGTCCTGCCTTTTCTTCTTTCACTATTTCCTTCTATACCAATGTTTGTTTATAGTCATCCCCCTCCCCCCATTCCCTCCCTTATTTTACTTCCCTTTCTACTCCCCTCCCTTCTTATTCCCTCCCTTATTTTCCCCTGTAGTCTATTTAAAATTCCGCCCCCCACCCTCTCCCTCCCTTGTAATGCTTCCCTACCCACCAGTCCATTTTTTACCCTTCTACTCCCCTATAGGGAGCAAATCTATTCTCTTCCCCAATGGATTGGGTTGTTCTTCCCTCTTTGGGTCAGTTTCAAAGTACGTTAGAGTTGAGTATTGTAAAGATTAAAATTTAGGAGAGAGGGGGAGACTGAGGCAGGAGCTGAGGCAGGTAGAAATTAGTTTCTCTCTGCAAGGAGTACTATATTTTTTAGAGGTTTATTGAAGATTAAGGATTAAGGAAAATACAGGATAAGAAACACGTGTCCAGGCCATAGAGTGGCCTAGACACAACCTCACCTACATTATGAAAAAAAAGCCAGGCCTGCCCCAAAACGGAAGTCCAAGAGCCAAGAGAGCTCTCAAAAGCCTTTGAATCAGCTTAAATACCTTCTCGATCTCTGCCCAGGTGAGATTACAAGGCATTCTGGGGAAGTGGAGCAAAGGCTCGTGGGGATTGTAGTCCTGTGTTCGAGTCTATTTTTTACATTCCCCCTGTTTGATTGTTTGAAAAAAATTAATTTTTTTCCAAAGGATCATGAAAACATAATCAATTTAAAGATTGCAATAATTTGAGGATAAGAGAAACAAAATAATAAAACCAATAATTGCTGAACATATTGACAAAAAGCCAGTTAGGGGGCAGTCCCCTTTGGCATGAAAGTACAGATACAAATAAATGTTCAATCAATGACACCCAAAGTTCAATTTTGTGCAACTTGTGGTCTGGAGGCTTCTTCATGGTGGCTTCTCCAACAGTTCAGTTCTGGATTCAGAGAGGTAGCATCTTCT
Organism: Monodelphis domestica; assembly: GCF_027887165.1. NCBI lineage: Eukaryota > Metazoa > Chordata > Mammalia > Didelphimorphia > Didelphidae > Monodelphis > Monodelphis domestica. Next base: position 126,614,693 of record NC_077229.1, read on the forward strand.
TTACCTAAAATTCTTCTCAAAAGGAATTTAAACTTTGCAATTTAAATGATTTTTTTTTTACATTCCCCCCATTAAGAGGGTGATTAAAAAACCGGGATCACTTAGGGATGCATGGCTGAGGTATATGAATCAATTGGCAAGAGATATTAAAAAGACATCAGAAAAATCAAAAAGAAAAGAAAAATCTCTGGATGAAAATATAGACTATCAAAGTCTTATGTGTAAAAATTCCAAGTAAAAGAAAAAAAAATGTATAACAGGTCCTTGAATCAGGGCCTAATCAAAATGATCTAGCAATGATGCATTTACCCAGTCAGTAGCCAGGACTATGGAAAGGTACCACACTATGAGAGGCAGAAAAGGAAGGGACCAAATTATAGAAGCCAAGTAGGAGCCAAGGTTTTGGGGATACTCATCTGTGAGTATCTTCAGAGTGAGTGTGGACACAAGGAAAGCTTGTCTTAACACATGTTAAACATAGTAACTTCGAGTCTTCACACTAGGTTCAAGACCTTTGTATTGGCCTAGAAGTACATCAATCCATCCTGGATTGGCCTTTTTTTTTTGGCTCTGTGCAATGGATCTTGTGTGTATATCTTGTCCTGGAATCAGACAGAATCATTAAGCAAAGTCCCATAATTTATTTAAATAATTAGTGGCATCATTTTTATAGTCACAAGCTTTTTAGGGCAAGCTCTGACAAATGTATTTCAAACTTGTAGCACTGAAAAGTCAAAAGTTAAAGAAAATCTTAATGCTGGTGACATGTGCTTCAAATATAAAAAGGAGAGAAAAAATAATAAAAAAAACTGAAAAAGTATATTGCACATGCAAGAAAAATATAATAATAAAAGAGCTTTAAAAATTAAAAAAATATAGCTTATAATCATTGACACTCTGTGTCAGCTAAGAAAATAAAGATTACAAGACTTTCTCACCAAAAATGAGATCCATTTCCTCTTAATATCTGGCCATGATCACTGTGAGTAGAAGGCAAATGAATTGAACAAGGTTAACAATTTTTTCATTTTTAAAAATACAGTAGTGCAACTATGTAGTTACCAAAATCCCAAAAATTCTCAATAGCCCAATTAATTATAGTAGCAAACAAACACACTTTCATATTTCATATAAGTTGCTGTATGACATTTTTAAAACCTATGAATTGATGGACATTTGTCACAATTTTTACAAACATAGCAATCTTTCAACCTTGGTAATAAACATATTTTTTTTTAAACAAAGTAAAACTCATCCAGGGTTAAGAACATATTCAAGAAATCTATATATCATTCTGGTGCAAGTAAAGTAGTGAGCTGAAGAGTATAAATAAAGGGGTTCTCCTTTTGGAGGCTTTTAAGGGTACAAATGCCCTGAAATTAACTGCCCAACTTCCAGTCACATGTGGGAAGGTTGGGGTTTATAAAATGTATTTCACTTCAGCTAATGGGCCTTACCTCATGGTAGGGGCAGGCAAAAATAACAAGATTGTTAAAAAAATTCCAAAAATCACATTTAAAAAACCATTAAAATCAAATCATTTGAGGTATTTAGCACATTAAATTTTCCAAGGTTGTTAATACAATTATAACCAGTTTTGAAGTCCATCTATCCTCAGCAAAATAGAAAAAGGCTGTTTTTTCATATATGGGCTTATTCACAATAATATTTGTTCAACACAGTTATAAGGGAAAAACAACAGAATTTCAAAACTCAGTACATTCAAAATAAATTCAATCAACCTTCAGTTCAAGCAGAATAATATTGAATCCAGTAATATATGAACTTAAAATCACAAAGTTAAACTTTAAACAAAAAGTGCAATAGAATACAGAGATTTTTATAAACCATTGGAGTCTGAAATGCCTTAGAATATAGCCTTTAGTCTCTTCAAAGTTCCTTGGGTTCTTATCCATTTAAATTTCTATTGTCCGAAGGCAGAGTAGTAAGGGCTAGGCAATGGGTTTCAAGGGACCCGTCCAGGGCCCCATAGCTGGGAAGTATCTGAGGCCAGGTTTTAACCCAGGACCGAATGTCTTTATGTCTGACTATCAGGTTGCTGAGCCACCCATTTTCCTCCCCAAAGTTAAAGTTGTATCTTTGGGCTGAGTCGGCTCCCTGACAGTCAGGTGAAATCAATGAAATTACCAGAACAGTCAAAACTCCTTTTAAACAGCCCATTGCTTTTTAAGTTTCTGTTTGAAAAATCTGTTTCTTCTCCTCTCCCTTTTCTCTCTTTCCCCTTTCCCCTGATATGATCCCTCCTCCTGCCCCAGTCCACCCACGTGGAGCCAATACACCCCCGTTTCCTTGGAGGCTTAGCTTAAGGGAAAATTACCCGTTCTTCTTTCCCTCTCCTCTCTCCCCTCCGCCCACGTGGCCAATACTGTTACCAGCTGGTCAAGATGAGTCCTGATCGATCTGCTCCAAGAATCTGGGTGATGAGCCGGCTGGGGTCATGCTCGTGGGTCTGGGGCACAGAAATAGGCAGGCAGCAGGCTGGTGAGAGGCCAGGAGCAGGAGCTGGAGCAGCAGCAGGGGTGGGCAAGGACGGGACCAGGTACCAGGTGAGGACAATTGAGCCAGGTAGGGTGGGAAGCAAACGCAACAGGTCCTGAGCCTGAAGCAGCTTTGCAAGGGTAGAAAACCTTGGCCAGATAGATATGGCCCCCCAATTTTTTTTCTAGGCACTAGATATTAAAAGTTGAACTAAAGATCAGAAAAGAAATCAGAAGATTGAGAGTTTTTTCTCCCCAAGTGGTTATGCCAACTGTAAAGATTAAAATTTAGGGGAGAGGGGGAGACTGTGGCAGGAGCTGAGGCAGGTAGAAATTAGTTTCTCTCTGCAAGGAGTATTATATATTTTAGAGGTTTATTGAAGATTAAGGATTAAGGAAAATACAGGATAAGAAACACGTGTCCAGGCCATAGAGTGGCCTAGACACAACCTCACCTACATTATGAAAAAAAAGCCAGGCCTCCCCCAAAACGGAAGTCCAAGAGCCAAGAGAGCTCTCAAAAGCCTTTGAATCAGCTTAAATACCTTCTCGATCTCTGCCCAGGTGAGATTACAAGGCATTCTGGGGAAGTGGAGCAAAGGCTCGTGGGGATTGTAGTCCTGTATTCGAGTCTATTTTTTACAGTATTTCCTGTCTCCAACCTCTTTACCCTTCCAGTGCATCAATGTTCTCCCCCCTCCCACCATGAGATTCTTAGTGACATATAAATTTACCCTCATTTGTTTCTTTTCCCATTTCTATTAGTCATAACCTCTTTTCTTTTTTAGCTCTAGTCATGTATATATATATATATATATATATACATACACATGTATATGTATTTATGTATGCATATATCTATATACCTATTTATGTCTTGTCCTTTCATCCTATACAGTTTGTCACTGTTCCCTCTGAGTATAATTCTTCTAGCTGCTCAGGTAATAGCAACAGTTTTTAAGAGTTACCAATGACCTCTTTTCTTATAGGGATACATATCATTTTAATTTATTGAGTCTCTTATAAAATTTTTGTTGTTGTTTTGTTTGTTTTTTTCCCCTCTTTTTTAATTACCTTTTGATGATTCTCTTGAGTTCTGTGGTTGGATATCAAATTTTCTGTTCAGGTCTGGTGTTTTATTTATGAATGCTTGGAACTCTTCTGTTGTGTTAAATGACCATACTTTCCCCTGTAAGAATATAGTCAGTTTTGATGGGTATTTTATTCTTGGTTGTAGACCTAGTTCCCTTGCTTTCCGAAATATCATATTCCATGCCTTTTGGTCCTTCAGTGTGGATGCAGCCAGATCCTGTGTTAACCTCACCATGTTTCCATGGTATCTGAATGGCTTCTTCTTGGCAGCTTGTAATATCTATTCTTTCATCTGATTGTTTTTGAATTTGGCTATAACATTTCTTGGTGTTGTCAGTTGGGGATTAAATACAGGGGGTGATCTGTGGATTCTTTCAATCTCTACTTTCCGCTCTTGTTCTAGGATCTCGGGACAGTTTTCCTGGATAATTTCCTTTAGTATTATGTCCAGGCTTTTTCTTTTGTCATGGTCTTCTGGTAGTCCAATTATTCTTAAATTGTCTCTTCTTGAACAATTTTCTAAATCATCTGTTTTGTGAATGAGATGCTTCACATTTTCCTCAATTTTTTTCATTCTTTTTTGTTTTGTTTTATAGTGTCCTGCTGCCTTGTGAGGTCACTTGATTCTAGTTGTTGTATTCTGGTTCTTAAAGATTGGATTTCATCTCTGGCTTTTTGGTTGTCTTATTCCTTCTGGTCTGATTTTCTTTGAAGATTGTCTTTCATCCTCTTTACCTCATCTTTCATCCTCTCTACCTCATCTTTCGTCTCCTTTGCCTCATTTTCTAGCTGGTTGATTTTGGCTTTCCAGACACTATTTTCTTGTTTTAGTCCAAGTGCCTCTGTTTCCAGATCACTTATCTTAATTTTTAAGTTCTTTTCCCAATTGTCTTCAGCCTCTCTTAGTTGTGTTTTGAGTTCTTCCACAGCCTGTATCCAATTCGCTGGGATTTCTGATTTATTGTTTGCTGATCTCTCCCCCTTTGTTTCATTTGCTGAATAGTAGCTGTCTATTGTAGTTTCTTTCTTCTTTTTCTGTTGTTTGCTCAAATTCACCCCTTCTTTACTCCCCGTATTTGTCTGTGCTCTTGTTCCTCTCATTTTCTTTGCTTTTGGGGGACTTCTATCAGTCTCCCCTCTTGGAGCTTTAACAGAAGATCTCTTGGTGTAGTCTCTGGGGGAGGGTTGTTGGAGGTTTGAGCTTCCCTGTCCTCTGGAAGCTTTTGATTGGCTTAAAGTCCAGCAGTCAATGAGGATGAGTGGGGAGCCTGGGCTTCCCTGCATTCTGGAGACTTTTGATGGGATTAGATTCAGCTCGTTCTTTCAGAAGACTCTGCTCTCTAAGGGGGGAGGGGTTGTGGCCTCCCTGGGCTCTGAGGGCTCTTGATGTGATTAGGTTCAACTGGTTCTTTCAGAAGACTCTGCTTTCTAAGAGGGGGAGGGGTCATGGCCTCCCTGGGCTCTGAGGGTTCCTGATGGGATTAGGTTCAGCTTGTTTGTACTGAACAATCCCCAAGCAAAAACAAACAAACAAACAAAAAAAAAAACCTCCTCCTCCACAATCTGTGTTGAATGCCAGGAGACTGGCCCAGGTTACTTTCAAGGTAAGCTCTTTGGAGCAACCCCTTTGCTGGCCCTAAGGTCTCTCTTCTTTCAGTAGCTCTGAGGGCTCCTGATGGGATTGGGTTCAGCTGGTGCCCTAAGGCTGGGACATCCCTTGAAACTCAGTTGGAAGTACCCAGCCAGGGGGCTACAGGCTTCCCCCTTCTCTCTATGTTTCCCTGCTATCTGTGTTGGGCATCCCGGAGACTGGCTCAGGTTGCTTTCAAGGTGAGTCCTTCAAAATAGCCATCCCTGGGGCTCTTTTGCTGACCCCGAAATTCCTGCTGCTGCCATGGGCTCAGCACTCTGGGTTGAGGGTGATGGGTCCTGGGACCTTCCTTCTGCCTGCCCCTTAGATCCGAGTGATCTATGGTTTTGGCTTTTTGGGGGGCTGTACCTTTTGATCCAGGTCGGGGAGGAGGGTTCCCCGGGTCTGTCCTGTTGTTCAGCTTGAATTTTGGTGTCCTAGGAGCTCTCAGTTTGAGATCTGTAAGGAAGGGTTTTTGAGGTCTGAACTTTCGTAGCTTCTAAGCCGCCATCTTGACCAGAAGGGAGTATTACACTTGATTGGTACAGAGGACTGATTGGAATGGGTAATACCTGAGGAAGGAATATCAACTGGAAGGCTATCACAGTAGTTCAAAAAAGAGGTAATCAGGAAAGATCCTAGGGAAGTGGCAATGAGAATAAAGGGAGGAATAGAAATCAGAAATAATGCAGAGCTGGAATTGACAGAACTGAACAGTTATCAGATGTGGAAAGGGAGCTAGAGGGCATAATAAAGAATGACTCTCAACTTATGAACATGGCGGGGCCAGGAATGGAAATCAAAATAAATAGTAGGGGCAAGTTTAGAAGGGGAGATGATGAGTTCAATATGAATATATTGATTCGGTGTGCTAACAGGACACCTAATTAAGAGATGATTTTATCATGAATACTGAAATTCTTATAATGGCTTCCAAAGGTCATGATTTAAAGAAAAAAAAGGAAATTTGAAAAACAAACTCAATCATCTCAATGTTCCTGCAGAGACATGGATGCTTATACAAAAAGGGATGAATATGAAAAGATCCAGATTAAAAGTTCCTGAGTAGGAGGCAGTTAAGAGCCAGGCTTAGAAATAAGAGGTCCTGGATTCAAATCTAACCTCAAATACTTTCTAGCTGTATGGCCTTAGGGAAATTATTTAACCTTTGTTGCCTAGCCCTTACTACTCTCCTGCTTTAGAATCAATACTATTTATTGGATATGTATGGAAGTTAAGGGTTAAAAAAAGTGTGTGAATATTCATGGAAATATTGACCCTTCTAAATGTAGGAGATAAATATCAGTTAGGATCTGAATTACTGATGATGATGAAAATATTATTTTATGTATATTGTCTTCTTTGCCTAAAGGAGGAACAGCTTAGGGAAAAGGATCAATGAATCTATGAACATTTATTAAGCCAGGCACTGTGGCTAGTGCTGGTGATACAAATAGAAAAATGAGAAAGTCCTTGCCTTCAAAAAAAAATTAGGTCCTATAAGGAAAATTCACAATAGTCACAATAACTAAATAAAAAACATATCCTCAAAAAATACCCAGTAACTGGCAATGGGTGACACTATTAGTGGGGGAATCAGAAAGCATCTTTTGAAGAGATCATACTCAAAAGGAACCCTAAAAACAAGTGATTATAAGAGGTAGAATTGAAATTGGAAAGGCTTTGAGAGGACTGTGCTGGATTTAAAGTCATGAAGTCTTGGGTTTAAATCTTACCTCAAATACTAGTTATCTGACCCTGGAGAAACTGATTAATCTCTCTGTAGCATAGGTTCCTCCACTATAAAACAAGAAGGTTGAACCCAATGGCATCTAAATTTAATTCTGTAACTAGATCTGTGAGTATAAAATAATAACTCAATTTTAGGTAAGATTTCAATATTTTCAGAGGACTTTATATACATTATCTCTACCAATCCTCATAATAGACACTTAAATATGATCTAGAATTGTCTTCATTTATATTTGAGGTAACCATAGGCTTTGACAGGTTAAAGTGACTTGGCTAGATCAACAGCTAGTCAGTCAGTAGTAGAATCCAGATTTTAACCCAATATTGTGATGTCTGAAAGCAATTCTCTAACCATTGTACATACTGACTGAGAATGATCATAGTGACAGACTAGAGCTTATAAATGATTGGAAAAGGGAAATTTTATATATGCATCTGTATATATATATATTTATATATCTATATATCTATGTATATCTATTTTCCCCACCCTTTTTTTTAACACTCAGCTCCTGTTTTAGTATCAATTCTAAGATAGAAGAGTAGCAGGAGATAGGCAATAGGGGTTAAAGGACTTGCACAGCTAAGATGTGTTTCAGAACAGATTTGAATCCAGGTCCTCCCAACTTCAGGCCTGGATCTCTATTCACTGTGCAACCTAGTTGCCACTATATTCTCTAGAATGAATATATTCACATATGTGTGTATATGTATATATATATGCATAATATAATGTATGTATCTATAAATATAAATATAAGTGTAGACATAATATACAAATATATGTAATATATAATTATATATAATAATATATAAATATATACATAATATATAAGTATATACATATATAAGTAGAATTATAAATAAATGTAAATATATAAACAATATATAAATACATATAATATAATTATATAACATATAACAATATATAATGTATAATAATGTACATGATATATATGTATATGTGTATATCTATATCCATATCTATATCTATATCTATATATAATGATGATGAAGTTCTGTCATTTTCAGTTGTGTGGAAAAGGGAAATGTCAAAATGAATGAGAAAGACTGGATTTTGAAAAGCTATCTCAGGAAAAGATGAGATGGAACTCTGCTGCCATCGGGGTATGGGGATAGAACATTCCAGTCAAGTTAAAAGGTGGAGCAGTTGGAGAACAACTGAGTTCTCTCCTTAGCTTCAAGAGGGAAGGAACAAAATCCTTACTGAGAATTCAAAGCTATCTCCACTATATATTTTGTTGAGTAGTAGAAGATCCAGACCCTTAATCTGTTATATTATTAGGATAGAGACTTTTTCCCTTAAGGGAAGGTAATAGCCTATCCTGTAGAAGATACACCAAACCATATCTCTGAGACAAGAAATACCAACATCTTGATTCCACAAAGACACTAAAATACTCTAGGACTTAGTCCCAGACTTGTGCTTCAAAGCCCCTCCAAAGCTTTAGGAGGGAAATAGTCAGGGACTTCCTGTTTCCTCTATTCTTGTTTATATCCTAACCCTTTATCCAATAAACAGTTATTTTTACTTTACTAAAAACTCAACTATCTTAAGTGTACTAGAAGGGGGATTACAAATATATCAGCTAAAGAAGAAAGAGACTGAAGGGGATTTCTACTTACCCTTTGGCTCTAGTCAGACCTGACTCCATAGTCAAACAGCTCTGCTGGGGAAAGGGGAAATTGGTGCTACCTTTTATCTATTCCCTCTCCCTCAATTATCTGTCCGAACTTTGATTCTTGATTTTCCCACTAGCACAGTTGTCTGATTCTTGATAACTCCATTTGGGATCTTCTCAGCAAAGATATTAGAGTGGTTTGAGGTTCCCTTTTCCAACTCATTTGTCAATGAGGAAATTGAGGCAAATAGGGTTAAGTATCCTGCTCAGAGTCACACAGATAGTGTCTGAGCTGGATTTGAACCCAGGTCTTCCTTACTCCAGGACCAACATTCTATTCACCACACCACCTAGTTGTCCTATGTGCGTGTCTGTGTATCTACCTGTACACACAAACACACACATACTTGTATATTTTATATAAACACACAGAGACAGATAAAGCATTTTAAATCACTTAATATGTGTCAGGTGCTATGCTAAACAAAACAAGTAAACCAAATAGTTCATATCCTTACAGAGTTATATTTTGATAGGGGAAAAAAACAGATAAGTGGGGAGAAGTGACACTCCCAGACTCCATGCTGATAGCAAAGAGGCGAAGGCCAGAGAATGAGCCTAGTGGTTAGTGAAGTGAGCCTGAAGAGAGCCCTGGATGCACTCCTGGATCAGACCAGCTGACTCTCCTGGCAGGAGATGGATCTCAGGGGAGGCTGCTGGCAAAGGAGTGAAAACAGAACAATATAAGACAATTCTTGCTCCCTCTAGCCGATCTCCAACACCCAGGTTGCAGCCATGGCCTTCCATCCACCACTGTACTGTGTAATAGGAATTTTGTACCCCAGAACTCCATTTCAAAGAATCCCACTTTCATTCTCACGTTAGGTCCTTACATTTTGGAGTTAAAGTTTCTGTAACCTCGCTCTTTCTCTCTTTTCTCTAGCAAACACGGTCGGGAAAACTTCTCTTTACTCAGGCTTTTACTCTAGTTCTTTCTATTTCCTCTACTTCAAGTGATTATTAATAAATCTTATAAAATATAAATTTTTATAGTTATTATATATTCATTTTAATCTTATACCACATCCTGGAGAAATTCATGTTTTTTTTTTTTGTATAATATAGAAAGTAAGACCTTTCAATTATTATCCTTTTTTAAAAAAAATGATGTTGGGGAAATTCGGTTGCTCAGCAGGTAGAGAGGGTATATTCCCTAGTATCTTATATCTCACATACTTCCCAGCTCTAGGACACAGGGCAAATCGTTTAACTCCACTTGCCTCACCCTCACCACTCTTCTGATTTGGAACCAGTATTTAGGACCAATTCGATGACGGCAGGTAAAAGTTAAAAATAAAATAAAGTGATGTTACCCACATCAATGGGGCAAAGTACAGAGAAGCAGATGACATAATTTAATAGAATACTCTTTAAAAGGTAACTAGGTGATTCAGTGTTCAGAGTCAGAAAGACCTAAGTGAAAGTCTAGCCTCACACACGTAGGAGCTTCACGATCTGAGGTAAGTGAGTCACTTAACTTCTATCTGCTTCTGTTTTTTAATCTGTAAAATCGGGGTGATGATCACTGGCCCTCCCTGTAAGGGTTGTTGTTGGATAAAACAAGATCATATTTGTAAAGTGCTTTGCAATCCTTAAAATGCTATGCAAATGCTAATTGATATGATTAATATTGATTATTATTATTTTAGTGATCAGAAGACTACTAAAATCTAATCCTTCCAACATCTCAGTAGTCTCATTTTACCTCATCAAATCATTAATCCATGAAATATATATTTTAATATTGGACCATTTTTCTTACATGGGAACAATTTTATAATTTGTGTGTGTGTGTGCGTGCGTGTGCATGCAGAGGATATTGCCTGAGAGAGAGCCAGAATAGATCTGGGTATTGTTTACAAGTGAGGTCTTTGAATAGACATTCAGTCATTTATGATCAGGAATAGCATAGTCTTACTCTGTGACCTTTATGACTCAGGTTGTCCATCTCCCCTCCTAATGGATGCCACAGCAGCACATACATTCTGTCAACCTACCACCTCACTGTCACTCTTTCCCAATACACATAAGTTTTAGATTGGCATATAATGTAGCTCTCTTTACGAGCTCACTTAACAGTGAAGAGACAATTGTAAAAAGCAGCCCAAAGACATAATTTCTTGACAAAAGAAAGTCTCGGCATATGGATATTAGGTACCCAAAGGAAGGAAAGACTACTTCTAGATGTACCAGTCAGGGGAAATTTCCTTGATGAAGTGAGGCTTGCTGGGTCTTGAAAAATGAGCAGCTCCTCTTCCACTCTACTGAGCTGATCAACTTAAAAAACAAAAAACAAAAATAACTCTTACCTTCTGTCTTAGAATCAAGACTGTGTATTGGTTCTAAGGCAGAAGAGTGGTAAGGGTTTAAAAAAAAGATATAGAAGAGTGGAAGAGGCAGTAGACTTGAAGTCATAAGATTGGAGAACATCTGCTAAAAATACAATTCTGCTTTCTCTCTACTCTCCATTATTGTTATCTTCTCCCTTTTTTGATCTTGATTTTTAATAGTCATTTCATGCCAGCTCTTCCTTAGTTTCAAAATAGTTAACAGACATTGATCATGTAAGTTAGCAAGCATTTATTAAGTATTATTGTGTACCAATCACTGTGCTAAATGGTGGGGAAACAAAGAAAGTTGAACAATAATCCCTACTTTCAAGGAGCTAACAGTTGAATGGAGACAAACAAATAAACAAACTCTGTACAAAAATATTGTATAAAGGATAAATTGGAGATAATTAAGAGAGGGAAAGCATTAGAGTTTATGTAGATTGGGAAAGGCTTCTTATTTTATATGGGACTTGAAAGAAGTGAAGAATTCAGGAAGCAGGATGAAAAGGGTAAGAATTCCAAACAAGGAGGAGAGCCAGTAAAAATGTCCATCCTTAGCTGATGTAGGGTCTTGTGAGAGAACCTATAAGGAGACTAGTATCATTGGATCACAGAGTATTTGTAGAAAGTGTAGTAAGAAGATTAGAAATGTAGAAAAAAATGTAGAATTAGTTATGAAAAAGGTTATGTAGAATGTAGAAAATGTTATGAAGAGTTTTGGAATTCTGAATAATTTTTTCAAAGCTGTGATAGTATTTTGAATTGTCGATCATCTGAATAGGTTGATAAGTCCCCTTTGCATATACATGTCACTTAAAATAGTTCCCCCATTTTATCCCCACCAGAATAGTTTGGCTTTTGTCAGAATTTGATTTTGAGAGATTCCCATACTTCTTCATCCACCTAACTTTTTAGAATTTTGGGACATAAAAGACTTCCTATCTTTTCCCAAACCTTTTAAATCCAACTTTTTTTAAAATTGAAAAACCTAAATTTTTATTATTCTGTGCTTTACCTGCCTTTAGAATCAAGAATGGGGAGGAAGAGTCAATATTTTGGCATAGAGGCAGCAAAAGTTCAGACCTCTGAAAACCCTTCCTTACCAATTACAAACTAAATGCTCTCAGGGAACTGAAAATCAAACCTAACAACAAGACAGAGCAAAGGAACCCTCCCGCTGAACTCAATTCAAAAGGTACACCCCCCATAAGCTGGAATTCGAGAACACTCAGGTTTAAGGGGAAGGAAGAAGGAAGGGCCCAGGACTCCTCCCCCACCTAGAGTGCTAAGCCTCCAGAGGCAGAGGGAACCTCTGGATGGGCAAAGGCACTGGTCTAGAGGGAGTATCTTGAGAGCAATGCTGTGCCAGGTTCTGAGTATCAAACACAGGTGGTGGGGAAGGAGCTGAAGAGGGAGCACAGAGCTGGCAGCCTGGTAACAGCTGTGGAGACCCTCCATATTGCTCCAGCCTTCCAGGAGGTTTTGGCCTCAGAATACATCCAGCCCAACCCAGCTGAACTTAATTGCATCAAAAGTCTTCAGAGGTTAGGGAAACTCAAGCTCCAACACCCCCCCCCCCAACACACACACACACACACACACACACACACACACACACACACACACACACACAGACTTCTGGACATTAATTCAATCAAAGCCTCTAGAGGACAGGGAAGCACAAGTTCCAACACCCCTTGCCCATGGACTGCACTGAGAGATCTCCTGACAAAGCTCCAAGAGGGGAGACTGGCAGAAAACCCCAAAACAAAAAAAAATGAGAGGAGCAAGAGCACAGACAACTGCAGGGAGCAAAGAAGGGGGTAAATATGAGCAAACAACAGAAACAGAAAAAAAAACTTACAGTTGACAGCTTCTATACAGGCAATGAACAAAGAGCAAATGGAACAGAAAAGGAGGAGGGAACATCAAGCAATAAAACAGAAATCCCAGAGAATTGGATAAAGGCTTTGGAAGAACTCAAAATGCAATTTAAAACACAATTAAGAGAAGCTGAAGACAATTGGGAAAAGAACTTAAAAACTAAGATAAGTCATCTGGAAATTGCAAATCTTGAAATTTCTCAGACTTGTGAATGTTAAAAATTTCCACATTGAGGAATCCTCCATTGGAACAAATTCCCTACTGGAAACATTCCCCATTCTGATGTGAAAACTCCTTGCTATGGGAGGGCCTCTACTCCACCTGTACTTAAGACTGCTTTAGGGAAAAAACTCCTTGCTAGACAATGAAAGTACTTAAAAAACCATACTTATAAAGGCAAGGAGTTCTTTGAGCCATGCCTGTTTTTAGAATTGATACAATGGGATTCTAGGTACCTAAAAAGGTCGGGCAGGTTTTCTCTTAATGAGATTAGTCGACTCAGCTGTGTTTTCTCTGGTTCAGACTTACTGAGGAGATTAGTTGACTTAGCTGGAATTCAGATGGGCTGTCTTTTAGAAAACATATAAGGTGACTGGTAGATGGAAGAACTTAGGGGAGGTGACATAGGAAAAAAAAACCCTATATAAGAAAAGGAATCTCTTGAGCAATAGATCCTTGGATCCTTGGAGATAGAAAAGACCAGACCTGAACAGAAAATCTGATGCCCAAGCACAGAACTGAAGAGAATCATCAAAAGAAAGAGGGGAAAAAGAAAAGCAAAACAAAATAAACAAAAAAATCCTTTTTTTAAGAATGTATCCCTATAAGAAAAGAGGTCATTGATAACTCTTAATAATTGTTATTATCACCTGGGCAGCTAGAAGAATTACACTTAGAGGGAACAGTGACAGACTGTATAGGATGTAATGCCAAGACATAAATATGTATATAGATTTATGTATGCATAAATGCATATATGTGTATATATATACACATATATGCAACTAGAGCTAAAGAAGAGGTTAATACTGAAAGAAATGGGAAAAGAAACAAAAGGGGGTAAATTTATATGTCACAAAGGAGTTCAGGGAGGGAGGGGGGAGAACACCAATACACTGAATGGGTAAAGAGGTTGGAGAAAGGAAATACTCAACTCTTACGTGCATTGAAATTGACCCAAAGAGGGAAGAACAATCCAATCCATTGGGGAAGAGAATTGATTTTCACCCTATAGGGAAGTAGAAGGGTAACAAACAGACTGGTGGGGAGGGAAGCAGTACAAGGGAGGGAGAGGGTGGGGGGTAGTTTTTAAAAGACTGCAAAGAAAATAAGGAGGGGAATAAGCTGATCAAGGACACAAGTACTACCCAGTGAAATTGAGTGTTGGCTGCGAGAAGGGTGGGTAGAGGGGAGGGAGGAAAATAATGTAATTATTGTAACCAAGGAAGGTCTAAATTGACTAAATAAATTAATTGAAATAAGAAAAAATAAAATAAAATAAGAAAAAAAAAACAAATCAAGAATGTCAGGAGAGTATGATCACCACATCCTAGAATTTTTGTTATTTCTATTCTAAAAACCAATTTGGCCTGGTGACTTGAACCCTTTGAATTGTAGTCTAGCACTTAACCTAAGAGACAATAGGACAGAACACCAAAGGAATGCTTGCATAAAAAGGTATTGGCCTGTAAGTACTATGTTGATTTGTCCAATTCTAGAAATATTTCCTGGCTCCAGAAAAGGATTCAGACCTCTGACAGTCTCTTTCTACATCCATATATAACTTTCTCCAGTAGCTTGGCAAGCCCTGTTTTTATGGCACAAATGAGGTGAACTTGTAATTAACCACTTGACAGTCAGAAAGCAATTAGTAATTTACCACCTGACTTATAAATCTGGTTCTCGGTAATATATTAATATTAATATAAGATTGTAATATAATGTATTATAATCTAGCTTCTTCCTTCTCCATCTTTTCCCTACTTTCTCATTCCACATCACTAGTACATTGAATAGACTATTAAACTTGCAGTCAGGATGAACCTAAGTTCAAATCCCACCTTAGACAATATCTAATCATGTGATCCTGATTAAGTCACCTAATCATTATCTGTCTCAATTTCTTCATCTGTAAACTGGGAAAAATAATTGCACCTGCTTTATCTAATTATTATAAGGATAATATGAGATGATGTATATGAGTTTACAATAAAATGAACCTAGATCTTTTTTTTAATCAGTAAGCTCAGTTCTCTCCTCCAGAAACTGTATCCTTTATCTCTTTTTTAGTCTTAATAATAAAATCACATCATTGCTATATAAAAGTCAACAATTATATGAAAAAATGTTCTGAATTACTGAATGACTATAGAAATGCAAATTAAACTCATACCCATCAGATTAGCAAAGATGACAAGAGGAAAATACCAATTATTTAAGTGACTGCAGAAAAATGGGTACACTATTGGGTGAGCTATTAATTGGTCTAGTCATTCTGGAAAGATTTTTGGAGCTATGCCCAGAAAGTTAGCAAGCTGGATGGATGCCTTTGGACCTGACAATATATGGATTAGCTTCCTAACTCAAAAAAATAAAAGAAACAAAAATCTATATGTACAATATATACATCTACAATACATATGTACATATATATGTATATATTTGTATATTATATATACTTTGTAAACGATAGTCAAAAAGTGGAATTGGGCAATGATTAAACCTTTTGGAATGCATAAATATAATGGAACATTATTGTGTCATGAGAAATGATGGAATAAACAATCTCAGTGGAAACTGGGAAGATATTTAAGAATTGTTACAAGGTGAAATGACTAGAACTATTTATAATGAGTAGAATAATTTATAATATGATGATATTACAATAAAAACACCATTGAAAAACTTTATAACTTTGATTAACACAGTGATAAACTATGAGTCCCCAATATATGCATCTTCTGAGAGGTGATGCATTAACATTGCAAAAAGAAACATATTTTTGGACATGGTCAAAATGAGAATTTTTTTCAAAGGCAATCACCTGTATAGCTAAGCACATTCATTTCTTTTTTTTTTTCTTTTAAAATCTTTACCTCCCGTTGTAGCAGCCCAGGGGCAAGGGGAACAGTCAGTCTTGGGCATGCTCAGTAGTGCTCATGGCTGGGAAGGCCCCTGACCCTTGACCCCAGCTTCTCCCAGGTTAGGCGGGAAAACAGGTTTCTTTGTTCTCCCCTGGTCAAGAGAAACCACACCTATGCCTTGTCATTGACCAATGAGGGTCATCCCTATGTACTACGTAGCAAATGGTATTTATGGCCCAGCAAGCTCCGCCTCGCTCTCTCTCCCCCTCTCTCCTCTTTCAGGCTAGGCGATGGCTGTCCTTGCAGGAGCTTGGCCTCTGGCCAAGCTCCATCTTTAATCTCTCTCTCTCCCCCTTTCCTTTATATACCATGACTATGTGAAAGCTGTCCGTACCTTCTTTGTCGCTTCCCCTTTCCTTCTCTCTCTCCCCCTCCCCTCTCAGGGGTCGTAAGGGGCTGGTCCCTAGCATCTGGCGCTCCAACGTGGGGCCCGAGCGACCACCGGACGACTGAGGAAAAATTCGGCGCCGAAATCGAGATTACAGTAACGGGTAGGGATCGAACAGGATCCTGAGGAAATCGAGACTATAGTAACGGGTAGAGATCGAACACGATCTTGAGGAAGGGTAGGTCGTCCCATTCATATCTCCCTCTCAAACCCCATTGTGTGAATGATCGAATGTATGTGTGTTTTGATGGCAACGGAATAACAGTCCCCTTATATATACGAAGTGCAGTTTCCCTCCCCCACCTGGGTCTGCTAGTCGGAGGCCTCCTCTCTCGGACCTGGATCTCCGGAGGTTAAGAAACACCTGAGGAGCGGTCTGAGGGGGAGGGGAAGGAAAAAGAAAATTTGACCCAGGGAAACCCTCACTAGGGGCGATTGAGAACTCGAAAAATCTCACTCTGAAACAAACAGTTGCTAGAGCATAGTGAATTTCAAAAGGAGCAACTGGGAAAAGAAAAAGCAGGAGTTAAAATTTCATCAGGAAAGCAAAGTCAAATTTACCTGCTCCTGAGACAAAAGGCTCCTAGAGCCAGGCTGCTATTCATATGCAAAAGCTGGAAAGGCTAGGGAGGAAGCAAGGCAGAAACTGCTGCAGAATGCTAAGGAGTTCTTTCTTAAGCACTTCTTATTTCAAAAGTTCTGCAAGCTAATCTTTACAAGAAACTCCCTGTGCCTTTTCAGGAGAGGTCAGACTCAGATGCATTTGAAAGGCTTATCAGGAAGTGCTTGCTTAGACTCAAAGCAGGGCATTTAAAAGATCAGAATTACTTGGAAAAAACGGATAAAAAACAAAAATTTTTTTAATAAAACCGTAGGTCTCAGCAAAATTAAGGAATCAAGGCAATAATCCTGAATTAGGTTAAATTCGGAACAGCCTAAGTTGTAAAAAGATATTGCCATTCTGTAACCAAAGGCAGAAGATTTTTTTTTAAAGAAGCAAGCCTCCGAACTCATTTAGCATTTGAAAAAGTCCTAGGAATTCTTTTGTTTGAGGTCCAGCCAGGTAAAGGCAGGCTTTACCTGGGTGCTGGGAATTTGAATTTTAATTTAGTTTTAATTGGATATAGGCAAAATTATAAAGGAATGTCTGCTTATATTTTTTGATAAAGGAAGTTAAAAAAGGAGAATTAAATATCTTTCTCTGACTTTTGTTATATGCCACAGAATATCAGGACTAGAAATGTTTTATCTGTATAGAAATTTTGGTATATATCTCAAGGTAGTTAAAGTGCACACAGAAAACTTTTAAGGTTTGGGCTTAGATCTGAAGCAGCTTGAGATTTTTTCTCTACCGGCCACGTGGCTTGAGCCACGTGGAAGATAGCATCAGAGCAACTGAGGTTGCAAGTTGTATCACTAAGGCTGTAATTGGCTAGAAGAAAAATTTAATACTACGATATAATAAGCATGAATTGGAATATGATTTAAAGGAATTTCTAAAGCTTTCTAATTTTAACTATGGAGGAATTATTAACACTTTTCTAAACAGGACATAAAGCAACAGGATGAATCTTGAGCAGAGCTTACTCAAACAACCTGTATGCAGTTCAGAAACTTTTTTACTGGGCATATTAACATACCTGTATCCAGAAAGCAAATGATTTATAACTAGAATAGCTTTTACTATGGAAAATTAAGACACATGCTCAGCAGGGTAAAAGCATGGTTGGAAGGATTCAATCTGTTTACCAGTGGTTAATTATTAAAGTTATCAGGAACTCTGTTACTCAGTACAGTGATTTATTAAGGATTTGAAAGAGGCAATACTATCAGGTATTAAAATTGCAGATATTGAAGCTGATCATGATATTGAAAAGAGACCTATGATAATAATGCAAATTCAAAGGTTACTGGCATAATTTGATTTATTTCTGCAGGGAAGATTTGCAGAATTAGCAGATGAAAGTAATGATTTTAGTCACAGTATTAAGATCTTTTCAGTTATGAAGCTAAGGGCAGTAGTTCAGAAATAACAACTTCTGTGCAATTGTTTGATAATTCTGTGCATATTTTTACAGCATAAGACAATGCTATAATTTTAATAACTGCACAAGGTGGAAATTTTTTCAAAAAGCAAAAATTGTGTGCAGGCAGACAAAGACCTAAGATCCCAGCACACATGGGTCAATTCATAAGTGATTTATAGAATGATATTTTTATGATTATGGGTTTGAAAAAGCAAATATTTAAGCATCTATACATGCTGCTTTGCAAGATCTATTGTACATCTATATCCTGAACAAGCAGGTGATATCGCTTATCAATGCAAACTGCTGTGGATTAATTTCACCCCTGATAGATATCCACTGCATATTTTGGAGCAAAAGGTGCATTTCAGTTTGCTCCTGGCACAAAGGTTGAACTGTGAAAAGTGATGGGAGATACTTACTCTCCTGGTTTATGGGTTCAAGCTCAAATGAAGAAGTGAGCAAAGTGATTGCAGATTTTATAAATATCTGTGCACTACTGTCTATTCCAAACAGCTTGGAATGGCAGGGCTTTTAACAGCAATGCAAAGGCTAAATGGCATAGCTCATGGCTTACATGCAAGCTATGGTACAAAGAGCTCAAAGGAATTCATGAGCCCCAAGGTTCAAAAACTGAAGGTATATATGTTCTGTCACTCTCTAACTTTCTAAGACCCAATGAGGTTTTCATTTGGGGTCGAGGTTTTCTGTTTATTTTCTCAGATACATGGAGTCCATGGAAGATGATTAAGAGCATCTGATGGCAAGAAAATCTGCCCGGAAGAAGGACAGAAGGCAGAGGTGTCTGGCACAGGACACCAGAGAAGCAGCACATGGACTGTAAAGGCTGCCCTATAGGCAGGTTTAACACACTATACACACACACATGCAATTGTATGAGAAACAATGTACATGCAGAAGAGTATCATTGAGTCACTAACAGATATTCTGTTCTAGGAATATATGGGTATTTGGTAAAAGATCTAACTTTATTACATGCCTGACAATTTTGAATGGTACTGGTACAATGTGTAACTTGAAATGATATTATTGGAATTGTTCCATGTTAGCCAAATTTGATCAAATATCAAAAGGGCATAATTGGGAATGTTATGACAGTATAATGAATGCTGTCCACTTGCAGCACAAAAAGGGTATTGCTATCCAAAATGTAATGATGAATATTGTCTTAAAGGGTACATTATATTTGCAAACAACATGTCTTTATTAGAATCAGACTTATCTAGAAGTCAATTTTGTTAAGCTGTGACATTTCCACTTTCATAAGAAAAAAGAGGTGGATATGGTATCACTAATCATCTATCTTTTCTACACCCCAGAAAGAATATAAGTTAAAGCTTTGTAACAATCAATATTGAATGTAATGATAAAGATCACATTGTGTGAGATACCTGAAGTGGGTTAAATATCATCAAGATATTAAGACTGTAAGGGACCCAAGGAGATGATAATGTTGGGTCGAGGTCTTATTTGTATGTTCACAGATAATGAAAACATCTGGTCTCCCACGTCATGCTTCATGCCAGCTGATACAGACCAGGAAGAGAAGCAGACGGAAGGTGATGGCATCAGCTACCTACATGCCAGCCACAATCCAGACTCGCTAGAAGGACACTTCTTTGGCGACTAATATCACTCTAGAACAATGACATTACACTATTAGAGACATTGGCTATTAGGCCACTGACGGACACTTGTCATGCTGCATTTGAGATGGGGTACCCAGAGCAACATCAAGTATGCTAACTCAGAAGGACAAAATCACACTTGTGTCTGTACAAGACACCAGATACATCCCACATTCCAAAGACTTTGCTATGGGATTGAGATGAATTAGCTACAAATTGTCTAGCTGCTAATGTATACCCTGTATTTTGTATATGATACTGTCAAAAGAAATGTGTATTGTATGCATTGTAAAGCTACCACTTGTATTGTAAGAAATGCTGTTATCAACAAGGGTATAGACCTTGGTAGGACTCTCCAAAGAGCAGGAGATAGAAAACTTTCATTCATAGGATAGATCTGATATTTCTGACATCAAAAATGAGGTGCTAAGCAAAAAATGCTGCACAGACAGGTTTAATGGACAGATGACACTGATGTTACTCTCAGGAAAGGATGAGAGATCAGGAAAAAGACATTAGGAAATCTTTAATCAGGAACCTGAGTTATTGTAAGAGATCATTGACATCCAGGCAAAGATTATGTTCCTGACATTACATTAAGGGCTGGCTACCATAGCAGTAGTTGAGTGTTAATACCATTGCTAACCATTACTCCTGATACCCTGTTTTTGTGGGTAATATCTTGATAGGAAAAATGTCTTGCTCTCCTCCAACAGTCCCAGAATTCAGACGGCCGCTGGATTCGGGATCTATTGGCTTCCCTTTCATATACTGGAAGACGTTCTGGTATATGGAAGTAAGACCTCATGAAAAACTGAGGACTCTAGGTTTGACAATTTCTGTGGACGCGCAGTCATTGTCTCTCCTAGGTGGAAAAAATTATTATTGCTCAAAAACATGGAGCAAGGGCAAAGTATAATCTAAGTTTTACTGTTTTGGAGTATGGATTAAACACATGACACAATAGGCACAGATAAGCGTACAGAAAAAGCACATTGAATATTATTCACTGACAATTAGGAATGAAAAAGCTATGTCAAATGCTGTAGGTACAAGAAACTGTAGAAATTGTTTCTACATGGGAAACAACTTAAGCTTCTATTTACCCAAACATTGGTTTGGTGGAATTAATTTTGCAAAAATTGGTAATGGTATAGGCTTGGTTATCATATTGATGGGTTTATTTATACAAACAGAGATTTAAAATAAGGAAGACATTAGGAATACGCAGTCAGAACTTGAAATATTACTTCATTATCACCATCATGGTTATTTAAGCTACAATTGAGAATGTAAAATGGATGGGAATATTGGTATTTGTTAAAAATTTGCACTGTGATTGATGTATTGATGTTTTTGCAAAGCCTGTAATGGTGCAAAATTATGTTCATATACAAGGCGAATTTTGATCTATTTAGATCAGGAATTAGAAATCATTGGGAATGTAAGTCCTGATATTTTACATTGGCTCAGTTTCAAAGATACCACATAGACTGTGAGCCAAGAGCCAAGAGAATCTTGTATTAATTTTGGGATCAGGTTCCCAGGATCAATTTTCTGAGATCATTTGACATGTGATAACATGATCCTCCAGAAATGTTTAGAGAGGATGTTTTTCTTTGAAGGGATCTCTCCCAACACACAAACAAAAAGAAAAGGGAGAGGAATCTTATAGAGATCAGTATTTATATTTTTAGAGGACACTTTTTAAAGTCACTCTTGATTGATCAACCTTGATTTTTTTCTTTTACACTATTAAGGCCAGAACTTTGAGTACAAAGAAAGTACTGTTAATGCTCTGATCCAGAATTATGAAGGTGCAAAGATTTCTAGAATTACAGTCACCTAACAGTCGGTGAACATGAGAACATGACAGCAATTGTTAATTTTCAGATGACCATACTGGAGAGTGATGTCTGATTGCATGTAAGGGGAATCATAATGAATCTTTCATTATGGACCAGACAGCCTCAGCCACGGTTACATTTTCCATGTGAAATGCATGTTTGAGGTTGGGAAATGCAGAGACATGGCGTACTGACACCCTCAGTCGCTGGATGTCCTGGCATCGAGCTACCAACCAGTTTCCTATGTGGCAGGCATCTGGCAGTGAGCACGGAAAGATCCCCAAGATGCAGTATCAGTACGAGAGAAAGGAAGGACTTATCCTTCATCTCCAGGGATAGTATTTTGCTAACTGTTGAAAAGGCTGACAACTTCTGATAGTCCAGACTGTGAAAGGTGGCATGTTTGGTTATTGCACCTGTCATGTGAACCATAGAATTCTACCTCATTAGACCAGGATCAGTAGCGTGGAAATTATTTTCTTAACATTTTTATATCTACTAAGACTGTTGCATAGATCCTGAAATGCAGACAGATAGAAAGATCAGTTTGGAATTTTTTAAGATTGATCACTGAATCAGTTTATGCTGATGTTCATTCTTGATTGGGATATCTAAGTTATACAATCAGGATAGGTTTTTCATCTCTGTATCAGAATATGATTATGCACCAGAGTGTTTGTATTTGTTAATGCTGTAATGTTGCTACATTTTGATATTACACTATTCATTTGTGTGTAAAACAAAAAGGGGGAGATGTAGCAGCCCAGGGGCAAGGGGAACAGTCAGTCTTGGGCATGCTCAGTAGTGCTCATGGCTGGGAAGGCCCCTGACCCTTGACCCCAGCTTCTCCCAGGTTAGGCGGGAAAACAGGTTTCTTTGTTCTCCCCTGGTCAAGAGAAACCACACCTATGCCTTGTCATTGACCAATGAGGGTCATCCCTATGTACTACGTAGCAAATGGTATTTATGGCCCAGCAAGCTCCGCCTCGCTCTCTCTCCCCCTCTCTCCTCTTTCAGGCTAGGCGATGGCTGTCCTTGCAGGAGCTTGGCCTCTGGCCAAGCTCCATCTTTAATCTCTCTCTCTCCCCCTTTCCTTTATATACCATGACTATGTGAAAGCTGTCCGTACCTTCTTTGTCGCTTCCCCTTTCCTTCTCTCTCTCCCCCTCCCCTCTCAGGGGTCGTAAGGGGCTGGTCCCTAGCATCCCGTCTTAGAAACAATATTACATACTGGTTCCAAGGCAGAAGACTGGTAAGGTCTAGGTAATTGGGATTATGATTTGGCTATACCCACACAGCTAAGAAACATCTGAGACCATATTTGAATTCAAGATCTCCCATCTCCAACCCTGACTTTTGATCCACTGAACTACCTACATATATCTTTCTTTCCTTTCTTTCTTAAAAAAAAAAAAACAAAAAAAACTACTCATTATGAGAATCATGGAAGGGAGAGATGAATAAAATGATACTTTTTGAAGGAAAAATAAAAATTAATTTTTAAAGATAAAATTATTATGTATATATCTAACCTTGTAAATTTTACAGCACTATATAACTATTATTATTATTATCTCTTTAAATATCTCTCTGTTTCTTTTGGTTGTCTATGCCTTTATCCTTTTTGGTCTTTAGCATTTAAAAAACCACTTCTGCTTAAATAGGTTATTTTGTAATATTCTATACTATTATTTTTTTCCTATTCAGTTCTAATTGGAGGGACACACCACATTTCTTTCTTCATTAGTCAAAATTCATCAGAGCAGTCTAGAAGTCCTCTACTGAGACAAACCAATTGCGTTTGACACATTGATTGTCCAGCAGGTGCTATATTCCTTCGAACTCTTAGATCGTCAGTGGGTCTACTACACTGCAAGGAGCACACAAGTACCTAAGGAGGGATGTTCTCCGGACCCTCTTGAAGGCAAGATAAATTATCAGCTTGAAGTAAATTAGGCAATGGGGCATACTAAATAAATACAGAACCTGGAGTCAAGAAGACATGAATTCAAATCTTCTGATAATTATTCACTATACAACTATAGGTAATTCACTTAAACTAAGGATAAATAAAATGTGTAGCAGCCTGAGTAAAATTATACTGTATAAACTGAAGCACATTGTAATTCTTCTTTTTCTTTTATACCATAACTATCACCTTCCTCATTCTGGAAAACTTGATTCTCAGTGTAAATTAAAATAACATTAATTTTGTTGTTGTAGTTAGCTTACCATACTTCTCACATTGAACTTTCTATTGTATTGAAGATTAAAACAGCCAAGTGGTTAACTGTGAGAACTGAGTGTACTATATGGTTTCCATTTTGTGACTCAATTCTAGAGCTAGCTTAGATACTTTTCTAATCAATTATGGGCCTGATCTAAATTCAGTTTTGTGAGAAAACTTTATTCATTTGTGGGAATTGGGAGAAAACCTTATTGTGTTGTTTGAGCCTAGCCCTGAAGGGCTGGGAAACTGGACCACCTGTACCTGCTCTTTAGACACCCTAACCAAGGACTGGACTATATTGACCAGAAATGCAATCAGATCCTATGACCAATATAAGGAGTTTTCTCATAATTGCAACCTACCTGACTTATATGAAAAGTGACCCCAGAGTAGTCAATCAGTTATTGTTTCCATATTTGATTATTAAGAGATCCTTGGGAAGGGGTGTGACACCTCTTTCCCCAAATTCAGGGAATTGTACCTATTCAACCTCTGCTTCCCAACTTGGAAAATTCCTGATATTTTCTCCAATTAAAAATTAGATTATCTGGGGTAGTTAGATGCCTCAGTGGAATGAGAGTCAGGCCTAGAGATAGGAGGTCCTGTGTTCAAATTTGTCCTCTAACACTTCCTAGGTGTGGGATCTCAGGCAAGTCACTTAATACATAGTATTGGTTCTAAGACAGAAGGTGAGGGTTATAAAAATAAATTCAGTTATCTAATGTTAAATTCTTTTCTTTTAATTATTTAATCTTATGTGATAATATTTTTTAATGTATAAAAGTCTGTTTTCTTCTGTATTAAAAGTTCAGCTCTAAACTGAAAAAGAGGCTTGGTCCAAATTTGTTCATTAAATGACTAAATGACAAATTACTAAATAAATTGATATGGCCAAAAGTTAAACTTTGTTTTGTGGCATTTAAAAGAGTGGATGCCATAAACTGTAAGAGTTAAAATGGTTGAAGACTTAAATTGTAGTAGATAAAAGAGTGAGTGAGTAAATTGTGACCACAGGAAATATGTTTTCACCACAGTGTCTTGTTTTAAATCAAATATTTAAGGTGGTCACCAGGGAAATATTCCCAATTATGAATATACCCAAGTCAACTGGGTTTTATAGAGATTTTTAATTAACAATACAATGAGGAATCAAAGAAAGAGAAAGATAGAGAGAAAGGGAATAAATGAGAAAAGAATAGGCCGGCCCAGGCAGCCCTGGCCAACCCAGGCCTAAGCCCTATAAAAAAAGATCAGTCAGTCCTAATCACTCACCATAAGATCTGTTCAAGTGAGGATTCAGGGGGACAGAGTCTCCCCAGAGGGAGTTCCAGCCAGTCAGCCTCCCTTAAAAGACCTCCTTAGAGATTGTCTCTCAAGAGCCTGTATATCTCAAGAGATTTACTCAACAGTCTGTCCTTTTTCTTATATAGTGGGTTTTCTCCTATGTTACCTTCCCTAAGTTCTTCCATCTACCAATCACAGTAGACGTTTTCCAAAGGACAGCCCATTCTGAATTCACACCTGAGTAGATTAATCCTTTTAGTAATCCACACCTGAGTAGGTTAGAATCTCTGTGTAAGTTTTTTCCTCTTTGCTCCTGTTAAGTTCACAAGTTGCCTGACCTTTATAGGTACTTAGCACCCCTTTGTAATTAATTCTAAAAGTAGTCATGTCTTAAGTATGGGTGTAAGTATTTTTCATTGTTCAGCAAGAAGTTTTCTCCCCTAAAGCAGTCTTGAGTACTGGTGGAGTAGAGGTCTTCACATTTCTGATCTAAGTAGAGTTCTCACATTTTAGACGGGGAATGGTCCCTAATAGGGAATTGTCCCAATGGAGAATTCCCCAATGGGGAATTTTTTAACATTCACAAGTCTGAGAAATTTCAAGATTCACAGTTTCCTCAGTCATTTCACCTTTAGCTTGTTACTCTATCTACTACCATCTGTGAATCTTAAAATTTCTCAGACTGTACCTGAGGACATTTGGTTAAGGTTATTCCCCATTTAAACAATGGTGGTACTTGGTCAGGAATGTATTGAGAACTTAATCTTACTCCACCCATATTTAGGCATACCTTGAGGGAAAGATAAAGTTGTAAAACTCCTTACTGAACAATGAAAAAGTACTTAAACAATACTTATAGTGAGGCCAAAGCCCTTAAACTAGGTCTATTTTTAGATCTCATACAAAAGGGTGCTAAGTACCTATGAAGGTTAAATTAATCACTAAAAGGACAACCTTAGCAAAGAGGTGTGAAATACTCAGAAGTTTCAGTCTACCCAGAGAAGGTGATAACAAGATGTGAATTAAGAATGGTCAGTCCTTTGGAAAACATTTACTGTGATTGGTAGATGTGAACATTTAGGGGAGGTGACATAGGAGAAAATTCTCTTTAAAAGGAGGTCAGAGGCTTAGGAAGCTGAATTGGCGGTGTCTCAGCGGCTGAACTTAGTTGAGCTCAGGAGCTGAACTGGAGGGTCTTTCTGAACACTAAAGTTTTGCTTGGGACAATCTTGTGGTGAGTGATTAAAGACTGACTTAGTTTTTTCCCTCTTAAAAGAAAGGCCTAGGCCATTGACCTAGGCCCTAGCCTTCCTATTATTTCCTCTTACTCTGTCTCTCCCTTTCTTTAATTCCTTCATTTATATTAATTAAAATCTCCATAAAACCCAGCTGACTTGGGTATTTCATATTTGGGAATTTTTCCCATGGCGATCACTTATTTTTGATATAAAATCAAGACGCTAAAAATGATCTTTACAGTTTTGGCAATTCAAAGTCTTGAAACCATATTTTTGCGGTCAAAATTCATGGCAACCACTCTTTTGTCTGTAACAGTTTATGGCAGACCACGTAGGTTGTGACAAAAAACCCTCAAAATTTCTGTGAAATCTCTTTCCTTTCTCTATTACTTGCTCTACTTACTTTTTGCCTCAGAAATTCAGTGTCTTTTATAGTGGCTTCTTGATTCCGCCCCTCCTCCCCATCTCACAGGGGCCAATCACAGCTTCCAAATTGTCTAGCACTGCCCAGGGGGCACTGTTTGTGAGAACCTTGTATTGATTCAATGTTATTATTAACCAAAGTTTTAACTCTAACTATGGAAAGGGAATAAAGGATAAGTGTAAACTCAGAGAACAAAGAATTCCCTTTTACACATCCCAACTAGTGAAGTTGAATGGTTGAACTCATGAATAGGATTTTATATTTCTACATTCTGACAATTTTTCCGAGTATTGATTATTAGATTTGGTACAAGATTTTATCCACTGAGATAAAAGGAGTAGGAATGGAAGAGAAGAAATATGAAAGGATTTGGAGTCAGAGTACCTAAGGTAAAATTCCAGTCCTCTCCTTTAATATCTAAATAACCTTGACCAATTTCCTTTACATTTTTTTAACTTTTGTTTCATTTTCTAGAAACTAAGAGGGTTATAATATATGACCTCTTAGGTCATTTCAAGCTCTGAAACCATGAATTTAAGAGCTTTTGAAATTCTGACTCAGATATAAAACCCGGTAGATATGCTTCTCAATAATCTGGTTAGCTAATCATGGGGCATGATGTCAAAACTGAGTGGCTTAATTCTCATGGGAAAAGAGAAGAGAGCAGGGATACAGGATGCTCTCTGGAGGTTTAGTCTTGAGAGCTCCTCTTCCTAGCAGGAAGAAAGAGTGAGGAAAAAGTCATATGGCAGGATGACATTGAATAATTAATGACTGCTCTTCAGATCTGGCCACTCAACCAACTTCAAATACATCTATTTATTCTATTATCTAGCCCACATTTCTATATCTTTTATGTAAAAATAGTATGAAAGATTTTATTCAGTATATTACTAAACTCTAAAGCATTTTCCTCATCAACTCAAAAAGGTGAATTCAGTTTGTCCTGTTCTTAATCAAGTCATATGATATCTTTTGCAAACACTGCTTCCTTTTTTTAGATTTCTTCTAATTGTTTCTTAAATAATGCATTCTAGGATTTTGCTAGGAAGTGAAGCCAAACAGTTCTTTCAATGGATGGAGTTCCTCTGGGATTAATGACTCAGTGTCAACCAAAGTAGGTAGGTGTTGTCTTCCTTAATTGTGTTCGATTTTGATTTCCCATTAGCCATTTCTATTCTGTACTTGTTCAAAATTCTTAGTTCAGGAAAGAGGCTAAATGAGTTCTGCTTTCCTCCTGTTGACTATTGTTATTATCCCATCTTTCCCAGGAAGTCATCTGAAAACCTTCTTTAAGCTTCCATTTTTTTCATCAATTTAGCTAAAAACCAACTTTTAATTGTCCTTAGTATTCAATAAAAGATTCAGATTATTTTAACTTTAATGTTTCTGACACCATCAACCCTTTCATGCTTTTGTATTCTTTCTCGGTGATCTATTCAAGTTTCACATTATACTTTAAAAAAATAATAAACTTATTTTTCCAGATTACAAGTCAATATAATTTATATTCATTTTATGATATTTTGAAATTCATGTTTCTCTCTCCCTCCCATCCCTCCCCACTCCCCAACAATATAGATAATACGACTTAGGCTATACATATATTAGCAGATTATACATATTTCTCTGTTTCTCATGCTGCAAAAGAAGATACATATTTCTTACATTAGAGAAAAATTAATGGACAAAATAACCTGTGATATGTTTCACTTTGTATTTGGAATCTGTTCCTTCTATGGTGGTGGATAGCTTTTTTTTAGTCATGAGTCTCCTGAAGTTGTCCTGGATCTTCCCCTTGTTGAAAATGCTTCTCACTCACAATTGATCATTATACATTATGGTTGTTACTGTATATAGCATTCTCTTTGTTCTGCTTACTTCACTTTGCATCACTTCATATATTATTTTCTTATTTTTTTAATAATTATCTGTCATTTCTTATTGCACAATAGCATTTCATTACAAGCATATACTACAATTTGTTCAGCCATCTATTTGTTCATAAGTTTGTAAAAAAGAGTGGTCAAACAATTCTCTTTGCATACACTTTAGTATATTTAGATAATTTAACATTTCTGTTTGTGTCTGCAAAATGCCATTCTTGAGAGTTTTCCCATCCCTTCTGTAATAAATTTTACTATAAAAGTTTTGTCCAATACTTCTATTTTTTCTCTATAAATTCTTTGAATCCTCTTTAAAATTCTGAGTGCTTATATGACTTAGATTAGCTTTTCTCTTTGTAATATACAATCCATATATAAACAATTTACCACTACACATGCTAACTTTAGTGTTGGAAACATTAATTAGCCTTAAATTATCAATATATCTAATCATAATTTAATAATCAAAATATGCAAACAATACACATTCTAAGAATAAACCATCATCTTGAGTCTTAAAGTTTCAAGAAACTTCTTCCATACTACATTAATTAAAAGGTTCACTCACTGGTCCAGAGGTCATAGGACTCACAAGTCAAGTCAACCAGCATTGCACTTAAGTAGAATATGGGCTGATCCAGTATCAGGTTTGGGGATTCAGATTCCAGTTCTACTCATAACCTGGAAGCTGGCTGATAATAAAGGCTTCCAGTGTGAGTGTGTGTGTGTGTGTGTGTGTGTGTGTGAATTTACAATTTTTTAAATTTAGAATATTTTTCCATGCTTACATGATTCATGATTTATCCTCCCTCTTTCCTCTCCCATTCTGAAACTGACAAGCAATTCCACTGGGTTATACATGTATCTTGTCCCCAAAACTGGGTTCTTTGGGTTTATTGAACACTTGCTTACTGAGGTCATTTACCCCCATCTATTCCATTGATACACCCTTCCATATCGTAGCCAGTACCATATTATTTAGATGATCACTGCTTTATAATACAGCTTAAGATCTAAGATTTAAGATTAAAAATTATACTGAACAAGAATCCAAGAAAAGACAAATTTAAAATTAACTGGAAACTAAATAATCTAATTCTTCAAAACTGGTGGGTCAAAAAAGAAATCATAGAAACAATTACAGACTTTATTAAAGAGAATGACGATGAGGAGATGACATATAAAAACTTATGGGATAGAGCCAAAGCAGTACTCAAGGTAAATTTTATCTGAGTGCCTAAAGCAACAAAATTGAGAGGGAGATCAATGAATTGAGCTTGCAACTTAAAAAAATAGAAAAAGAACAAATTAAAAATCTTCAAATAAAAACTACATTGTAAATACTAAAAATTAAAGTTAATTTAAATAAAACCAAGAGGTATTTTGGAAAAAAACAAGTAAAATAGATAAAGTACTGATAAATCTTATAAAAAACTAGTAAAAGACAAGTAAAAAAGCAAAAACCTGCAGACCAATCTTCTTAATGCAGCAAAGAGACTACAGCAAGTCATGACAAAGATTAGTCAGTATGACCAGATAGGATTTATACCAGCAATGCAAGGCTGATTTAACATTAGGAAAACCATCCACATAATTGACCATATTAATAACCAAACTAAAAGAAATCACATTATTCCCTCAGTAGATGCAAAAAAAAAGCCTTTGAAAAAATGCAATGTTCATTCCTGTTAAGATCATTAGAAAATATAGGAATAGAAGGGACTTTCCTCAAAGTAATAATCAATATTTACTTAAAACCATCATCAAATATCATCTGCAATGGAGATGATTTAGGAGACTTCCCAGTAAGATCAGGCTTGAAGCAAGGATGCCCATTATCAGCTCTATTATTATTGTACCAGAAACTGTAGCTCTAGCAATTAGAGAAGAAAAAGAAATCAAGGGGTTAAAATAGGCAGTGAAGAAACTAAGCTATCACTCTTTGCCAATGATATGATGTTATCCTTAGAGAACCCAAGAAAATCAACTAAAAAGCTAATGGAAAAAAATTATATTTTAGCAAATTGTAGGATACAAAATAAATTCACACAAATCATTAGCATTTCTATTTATTTCCAATAAAAACCAGCAGCAAGAGTTATAAAGAGAAACTCCATTTAAATCACTCTAGGTAATATAAAGTATTTGGGCATCTATCTGCCAAGATAAACACAGGAATTATCTGAACACAACTACAAAACACTTTTCCCACAAATAAAACTATATCTAAACAATTGGAAAACATTAATTGTTTATGGGTAGGATGAGCAAATATAATAAAAATGACAATCTTACCTAAACTAATTCACTTATTCAGTGCCATACCTATCAAACTACCAAAAAACTTTTTTATAGCATCAGAAAAAAATTATAACAAAGTTCATTTGGATGAACAAAAGATCAAGGATATTAAGGGAAATAATGAAAAAAATGTATAGGATGGAGGCCTAGTAGTACCAGATCTTAAATTATAGTATAAAGCAGTGTTCATCAAAACAATATGGTACTGGGTAAGAGATAGAAGAGTGGATCAGTGGAATAGACTTGGGGTAAGTGAGCTCAGTACAATAGTGTTAGATAAACCCAAAGATCCCAGGTTTTAGGATAAAAACCCACTATTTGACAAAAACTGATGGGATAATTGGAAAACAAAATGGGAGAGATTAGGTTTAGATCAACATCTCAAACTCTATACCAAGATAATTTCAGAATGGGTAAATGACTTAAATTTAAAGAGGGAAATTATAAGTAAATGAGGTGAACATAGAATACTATACTAGTCATATCTATGGGAAAGAAAAGAACTTAAGGTCAAGCAAGAGACAGAGAACATTACAAAATGTAAAATGAATAATTTTGGTTATATTAAATTAAAAAGGTTTTGTGTAAACAAAACCAATGCAACCAAAATTAGAAGTGAAGCAACAAATTGGGGAGGGGAATTAGAACAAAAACTTCTGATAAATGTCTAATTTCTCAAATTTATAAGAATCTAAGTCAATTGTACAAAAAAAAAAATCAAGCCATTACCCAATTGGCAAATGGTCAAGGGACATGAATAGGCAGTTTTCAAATAAAGAAATCAAAACAAGCAATAAACAAATGAAAAGGTGCTCTAAATCTCTCATAATTAGAGAAATGCAAATCAAACCAACTCTGAGGTACCACCTCACACTTAGCAGATTGGCCAATATGACAGTAATGGAAAATAATAAATATTGGAGGGGCTGTGGCAAAACCAGTACACTAATGCATTGCTGTTGAAGTTGTGAATTCAACCATTCTGGAAGGCAATTTGGAACAATGCCTAAAGGATTTTAAAAGAATGCATACCCTTTGATCCAGCAATACCACTACTAGAATTGTACCCTAAAGAGATAATAATGAAAAATGTTTATATACAAATATTCATAGCCTTGCTCTCTGTGGTGACAAAAAATTCAAAAATGAGGGGGTGTCCATCAATTGGGGAATGGCTGAACAAATTGTGATATATGATGGTGATGGAATACTATTGTGCTGTAAGGAATGAAGAACTTGAGGATTTCTATATGAACTGGAAAGACTTCCAAGAACTGATGCAGAGTGAAATGAGAAGAACCAAGAAAACATTATATACAGAAAGTGTAATGGACTTTGCTAATGCAGGACAATCCCAAGGGATTTATGAGAAAGAATGCTATCCACATTGAGAGAAAAAACTGTGGGAATAGAAACACAGAAGAAAAACAAATGACATCATCTGTTTATATGAATATATGATTTGGGGCTTTCGTTTTAAAAGATTGCTCTATTGCAAAAATGAATAATATGGAAATCATATTTGTATTACCCAGTAAAAATGCTTATTGCATCTGGGATTGGGGAGGGGAGGGAAAGGAACTGAAATATTTAAGCATGGAAAAACATTTAAAAAATAAAAATACTATGGAAATAAAATAAAAAAATAAAAACCAAAAAATGTTACCAACTTCATTCATGTGTATGTGTATGTGAGAGTATTCATGACTTATCATGTCTAGTGTCTTCAGTCTCTTCTTTAAAGAAATATTTGAGATGATCAAAAGTGAGGATTCTGAGTAACCAATGAACCTCTGATTTTTTTCCAGATTTTAACTCTAAACCACATTTACCCATATATTACTTGTTATTTTTGCCTATGCCCAATTTCCCACTGAAGACACTGAATAGCAATATATATGCTTACTTCATATGGAGAATCTTGGGAAATTATTTATAGAATTTTCTTACTTCTATTACCAATGAATAGATATTGATGTACAATTTTAATTATGGTTCATTTTCTCACCTTCATTTAAATGAGCAGTATGACTAGATGACTATATGTTATATGAAAGCTACAAAATATATATATATTATACCTTATACCTAAAGGTAGTAATGTATATATATATATACATTACTACCTTTAGGTATAAGGTAATCAAAGTCATGAAATCTTTAAGCAAAATGGAGTCAGATATGGCCAAGTTGACAAAATTATTCTTACTGTCTTATTCAGGAAATCCAGCTTATTCTAATTAGGAATAGATGTTATCTTCCTTTAATCACCTCTCTAAGGAGAATTTTGAAGTGATTCTTTCACTGAGTTGCAACTCATTTTCTGGTTTCACATTTAGAAAGATCATATATATATATATATATATATACACACATTTATATACTATATTTTAATTTCTACAGTGGTATAGCATTTTTCATCATTGTCTGAGTTCTCACTTTTATAATGCTTTTATTGAAATTGTTATTTATAATTATTATAGTATGTTTATTATGAGACTCTGCCCCCATTTTCATTTGTATGATGATTATCACCATTAAGTCAAAGGTTTAGATGAGTCTGAAGGCTATTATCCATCACATTGTTCTTGCTACTGAAAGCTAAGTGGGTCTGGAATCAGAAAGACCCAAATTCAAATTCAATCTCACTTATTAACTTTGTAACTCTGAGCAAGTGATTTACATGTTCTCTGCCTCAGTTTCCTCAAATGTAAAATGAAAATAATAAGTAATACCTACCTTGGAGAATTATTATGAAGATCAAATTTGATAATATGTATAAACACTGAGCATGGTGCCTGGAATATAAGATACTTAATATATGCTTGTTACCCTTCCCTACCATTGAAACTAAAAAGATCTACAAAGAACTTAGGACATTTTCATGGGCCACAATTGTGATAAAATGGTAGTGTCAATAGTGAGTAGAGAGCTAGTCTCAGAAAGGTCTGGGTTCAAGATGCACCCTTGACCCATATTTGTCTAGATGCAACCAGTGACAGAGTGGACAGAACATTGGGTGGGCCTGGAATAAAGATTATCTGAGTGACCCTGCACTAGCCACTTAACTTCCTTCTGCTTTGGTTTCCTGAAGTATAAAATGAGCATGACAACAGAGCCTACCTTAAAATGATACCTTAAGATAACTGTACATACTACCTGGCATATATAAATACTCATTTCTTTCCTTTCCTCATGTTGATTGTGTTGCATGAGAAATCAATTATCCTCTCAGGGTACGGTGCAGAAAGTTAGTAAATATTCATCAAAAACATGATGCTGGGGGGGGGGGTGCAGCTGAGCTTAGTGGATTGACAGCCAGGCCTAGAGACGGGAGGTTCTAGGTTCAAATCTGGTCCCAGACACTACCTTAGCTGTGTGACCTTGTGCAAGTCACTTAACCCCCATTGCCTAGTCCTTACCACACTTCTGCCTTGGAACCAATGCACAGTATTGATTCCAAGATGGAAGGTAAGGGTTTAAAAAAAAAACAAAAAAAATGATGATGTTTTCAAAAATGAAACAAAACAAAAAAAATATTATAGCCAAAGGACATCTCGTGTAGCAAATCTTCTGCCTTGGAACCAATGCACATTATTGATTCCAAGATGGAAGGTAAGGGTTAAAAACAAAACAAAACAAAACATGATGCTATTTTAAAAAACAAAACAAAAGAAAATATTATAGCCAAAGGACACCTCACATAGCAAATTCATCTATTGTCAATGAATTCCCCCCCTTCTTTGCAAAAGATTATTAGAATCACATTGGAAGCATATCAATCTTACTGTTTCTTATTCTTGCATTTCCAGTCCTGTCTGAGCATGGGTGACTCCATTTGGGGGTTTTCTTCACAAAGATTATGGAGTGGTTTGCCATTTTCCTCTCAGGCTGATTTTATAGTTGAGGACCTGAGGCAAACATGCCCAGGGTCACCTACCTGGTAAATGTCTAAGGTCAGATTAGAATTTAGCAAGATGAGTTTTCCCAACTCCAAATCCTGTGCTCCCCATTGTGCCTACTACCTGCCCTTCTTAGTACAAATCTTAGTAGATTCTACCCAATCTTCTGCTCTGCTGGCTCTGCCTTAAATGAATTAAGGGTCACTCCCATGTGGAAATGGAAGGTTGGAACAGGATTTGGGGGGAGGAACCCATATGATGTGACTATGCAATTAATACAGCAAAGGAGAATCAATTATACACACTGTTCCCAAAGAGATGATTCCATACCAAAAAAATGATTTGTTTTTCTTCATCACTATTCTCTAACTTGAAATGAGATACAAAGGAATCTTGAAATCTGTAGTTAAGCTACTCTGCTTTGGATAATAGCTTGCTCCTACTTTAGATAATGGCTAAAGTAATTCAGAAGCATTGGGGAAGAAAACAATTATACTTTGCCAATTTGACCCCTAAATAATGGTCCTAAGGGAAATGCTGGTGAAATTCACTGGGGTAGATTGAATATCAATGTGCTTTGGCTTTGTTTATTTTTTTTTCTTTGTCTTCTATTTGCATTCATTCCACTTCAATGGGACAAGAAGTCTTTTTATTATGTTGTCAAAGTGCAATTTCTTTCAAATGCTCCCCTTTGGTTTCCCTCATGTACATGATACTGAATTATTATCATCAAAATTTTCTGTAGAAATTGGAAACAATTGCATTTTGGTACTAAATATTCACATTTCCTCAGACCACTCACAGCTACTATCAATCAGTGTCTTCAAAGTTGTTGTTTTGTGTCCAGTCCTATGCTTAGTACCAATTCAGTACCAATACAAAAGAAGATAATAAATAAGACAGCAGGACACATGCTTAAGGGACTTATGGTCTAGAAACATTGTGAAATAAAACTCTGAAAGAAACCTTAGAAGCCTGGAACCATGAATCACTACAAGTTGTTATCCAGACTTTATTTGAATATTTCCAAGGATTTTGGAGGGCTTGGGAGCTAAGTACCTATTGAAGGAGGTAGAGGAAAAGAGAAAGCAATCTGAGCAATAATCTAGCACCTACTAGGCACCAGTGTGATAAACTTTACAAATATTATTATATTTGATTGAGGCTGTCCAGTTTACCTTTAGACACTTTTTAAAATTTTATAATATTTTATTTGATCATTTCCAAGCATTATCATTAAAGACAAAGATGATTTTCTTTTCCTTCCCTTTCACCCCCCATAGCCAATGCGTGATTCCACTGGGTATCACATGTGTTCTTGATTCGAACCCATTGCTATATTGTTAGTATTTGCATTAGAGTGTTCCTTTAGAGTCTCTCCTCTGTCATGTCCCCTCAACCGCTGTAGTCAGGCAGTTGCTTTTTCCTTGGTGTTTCTACCCCCACAGTTTGTCCTCTGCTTATGAATAGTGTTTTTTCTCCTAGATCCCTGCAGATTGTTCAGGGACATTGCATTGACACTAATGGAGAAGTCCATTACATTCGATTATACCACAGTGTGTTTGTCTCTGTGTACACTGTTCTCCTGGTTCTGCTCCTCTCACTCTGCATTACTTCCTGGAGGTTGTTCCAGTCTCCATGGAATTCCTCCACTTTATTATTCATTTTAGCACAATAGTATTCCATCACCAACATATACCACAATTTGTTCAGCCATTCCCCAATTGATGGGCATCCCCTCATTTTCCAATTTTTGGCCACCACAAAGAGCGCAGCTATGAATATTTTTGTACAAGTCTTTTTCTCCATTATCTCTTTTACAGACTCAGAAGTGCTATGGCTGGATCAAAGGGTAGACATTCTTTTGTCCCCCTTTGGGCATAGTTCCAAATTGCCCTCCAGAATGGTTGGATCAGTTCACAACTCCACCAGCAATGAATTAATGTCCCTACTTTGCCACATCCCCTCCAGCATTCATTACTTTCCTTTGCTATCATGTTAGCCAATCTGCTAGGTGTGAGGTGATACCTCAGAGTTGTTTTGATTTGCATCTCTCTGATTATAAGAGATTTAGAACACTTCTTTGTGTGCTTATTAATAGTTTTGATTTCTTTATCTGAAAACTGCCTATCCATGTCTCTTGCCCATTTATCAATTGGAGAATGGCTTGGATTTTTGTACAATTGATTTAGCTCTTTATAAATTTGAGTAGTTAAAACTTTGTCAGAGGTTTCTATGAAGATTTTTTCCCAATTTGTTGTTTCCCTTCTGATTTTAGTTACATTGGTTTTGTTTGTACTAAAGCTTTTTAATTTGATGTAGTCAAAATTATTTATTTTACATTTTGTGACTCTTTTTATGTCTTGCTTGGTTTTAAAGTTTTTCCCCTCCCAAAGTTCTGACATGTATACTATTCTGTGTTTACCCAATTTACTTATGGTTTCCTTCTTTATGTTTAAGTCATTCACCCATTTTGAATTTATCTTGGTGTAGGGTGTGAGGTGTTGATCAATTCCTAATTTCTCCCACACTGTCTTCCAATTTTCCCAGCAGTTTTTATCGAATAGTGGATTTTTGTCCCAAAAGCTGGGATCTTTGTGTTTATTGTATACTGTCTTGCTGAGGTCACTTTCCCCCAGTCTATTCCACTGATCCTCCTTTCTGTCTCTTATCCAGTACCAAATTGTTTTGATGACTGCTGCTTTGTAATATAGTTTGAGGTCTGGGACTGCAAGGCCCCATCATTTGTGTTTTTTTTTCATTATTTTCCTGGATATCCTTGATCCTTTCTTATTCCAAATGAACTTTGTTATGTTTTTTTCTAAATCAGTAAAGAAATTTTTTGGAAGTTCAATGGGTATGGCACTAAATAGATGAATAAGTTTGGGTAGGATGGTCATTTTTATTATATTGGCTCATCCTATCCATGAGCAGTTAATGTTTTTCCAATTGCTCAAGTCTAGTTTTAGTTGTGTGGAGAGTGTTTTGTAGTTGTGTTCATATAGTTCCTATGTTTCACTTGGCAGATAGATTCCTAAGTATTTTATTTTGATTAAGGTGATTTTGAATGGGATTTCTCTTTCTAGTTTTTGCTGCTGAGCTGTGTTGGAGATATATAGAAATGCTGATGACTTATGTGGGTTTATTTTGTATCCTGCAACTTTGCTAAAGTTGTTGATTATTTCAATTAGCTTTTTGGTTGAATCTCTAGGATTCTTTAAGTAGACCATCATGTCATCTGCAAAGAGTGATAACTTGGTCTCCTCCTTGCCTATTTTGATGCCTTCAATTTCTTTTTCTTCTCTAATTGCTACTGCTAGTGTTTCTAGTATAATGTCAAATAGTAGAGGTGATAATGGGCATCCTTGTTTCACTCCTGATCTTATTGGGAATGCATCTAGTTTATCCCCATTGCAGATTATATTAGCTGATGGTTTTAGATATTTACTGTTTATTATTTTTAGGAACGACCCTTCTATTCCTATGCTTTCTAGTGTTTTAATAGGAATTGGTGTTGTATTTTATCAAAGGCTTTTTCTGCGTCTATTGAGATAATCATGTGGTTCTTGTTGGTTTGCTTGTTGATGTGGTCAATTATGTGAATGGTTTTCTTAATATTGAACCAGCCCTGCATCCCTGGTATAAATCCTACTTGATCCCTTCTGATCACTTGTTGGAGTCTTTTTGCTAGTATCCTATTTAAGATTTTTGCATCTATATTCATTAGGGAGATTGGTCTATAGTTTTCTTTCTCTGTTTTTGACCTGCCTGGTTTTGGAATCAGTACCATGTTTGTGTCATAAAAGGAGTTTGGTAGGACTCCCTCATTGCTTATTATGTCAAATAGTTTGTATAGTATTGGGGTTAACTGTTCTCTAAATGTTTGATAAAATTCACTGGTGAATCCCTTGGGCCCTGGGGATTTTTTCTTAGGAAGCTCTTTGATGGCTTCTTGGATTTCATTTTCTGATATGGGATTATTTAAGAATTCTATTTCTTCTTCTGTTAGTCTAGGCAGTTTGTATTTTTGTATATATTCAGCCATATCACCTAAATTGGTGTATTTATTGCCATATAATTGGGCAAAGTAATTTTTAATGATTGCCTTAATTTCCTCTTCATTGGAGGTGATGTCCCCCTTTTCGTCTTTGATGCTGTTAATTTGCTTTTCTTCTTTCCTTTTTTTAATTAGATTGACCAAATGGGAAAGACAATAAACCAATAAGTATATACCAACAAGCTATATACAGTATAAATAGGAAATAACAAAGTGAAGGCAATAGAATTTAAAAGAGCAGGGAAAGGCTTCCTATAGAAGATGAACATTCCTTCAACATCTCAAACTCCATATGACTTCTTGTTCTTACACTATTCTGATTATTTTACAATTTGTATTTGATTTAAAAATATTCTCAAATAAAAAGCATTTATTTTCTTTTATGTCTTTCCAACTATAAAGAAAAAGAAAAAGTTTTTTTTCAATCAAGCAAGCAAAATTCCCACATTGGCCTTATTTAAAAATTATATGTATGTGTATATATATTTCATTTTGCCTACTTCATTTAATTTTTCAGAAGGTGTTCAGCATAGTTTTTCATCTATCCCCTGGAGCTATGTCTGCTTATTATATTGATCAGAATTCTTAAATTTTTCAAAGCCATTTGTCTTTATAATGTTGTCATTAATTGACTTTTGAATATAATTAACATTGGGTTACCACTGAATTGGCCTGTGAAATGGCTAAGATCCAAGCATGAAATCAAATTACCCTCCATGAGTGACATCCAGAGGAATTCAAATAACAATATATTAAAAAAGAAGCATCAAAGGAATGAGTCAAATGATTTGTTTACAAAAATAGGGTTGAGGGGAGGTTCATGAGAACATTTTAAGTAACATTACATTGCTTCTGTATGATACAAAAAGCTTATTCTAAGGAATTCCTATTTATTGATTTATGCTGACTTTAGAAGGAAATGATGAAAATAGTGTAATGCTGGAGGTGGAAAATATTTAATAATTACCTATATCAGACATTATCCAGTACTTAAAAGTAGGAACCAGAAGGTCACTTTTCTTCATAGACTATATAAGACAAATACGTATACAACCCAATTCAAATCTCAAACTGTTCCTGAGATTTCAACAGATAATATCTACTGAAACCAAAGGGTTATTATATATTAAACTCATGATCAGCTAGATCAGATATTAATATCCCATAATTGGTTAATAACATTCCCTTACTACACTAACAAAACCCATCAGTAAGAGGTAGAAAGAGAAATTCTACTTTAATTAACTGTAGATAATTTAAATACTTGGGAGTCTACTTAAAAAGACAAATCCAAGGACTATAAACATAATTACAAAATACTTTTTATACAATTAAAAACATATCTAAACTATTGGAGGGCAGTTAGGTGGTTTAGTGAATTGAGTACAGGGCCTAGAGTCAAAAAGACTCATCTACCTGAGTTCAAATTTGGTCTAATACACTTATTACATATGTGTCCCTGGGTCAGTCCCTTAACCCTGTTTGTCTCAGTTCCCCATCTGTAAAAGGACCTGGAGAAGGAAATGACAATAATCGAGAAGGGAATCAAATCAGTCAATCATTTAATAAAGAACAATATTAATCCAGACAATTCACTGGAAGTTACAAAGCTAAAGCTTTATACATAATGAAAAGACAGGTCTCATTAGAAAAGACTCCGATGGTGGGAAAGAATGAAGGCAAAAGGAAGAGGAGCCTGTAGAGGATGAAATGGATAGTGTCATTAAAACAATGAACATGATCTTGGACAGACTGAGAAATGGTAGAGGATAGAATGTCCCAGGGTGCTATGGTCCACCAGGTCACAAAGAGTTAGATACAAACAAATGTACAATAAACCTTTGCCAAGAAAAGCCCAAATGGGGTTACCAAGACTTGGGCATGACTGAAAAGCAATTTTAAAAAAATTAATTGCTCATGGGTAGATCAAGCAAATATAAGAAAAACAATAATTCTACGTAAGTAAATTTACTTACTTGTACTTGCTAGTGTCATGCCAATCAAAATACCAAAGTATTATTTAATGGAGCTAAAAAAGAATGAAATGCAGAACAAAGAAGTCAATGAAATTAAGGGAATCAATAAAAAAAATGTGAAGAAAGGAAGCCTAGGAGTTCCAGATTTCAAAACATTTTACAAAGCAGTAATCATCACAATAAGTTGGTAGTGGTCAAGAAATAAAATGGTGGATCAGTGGATTGGATTAGATATACAATAGATAGTAATAAATTACCATAGTAGTCTAATATTTGATAAACCCCAAAATCCAAGCCTTTGAGGCAAAAACTTACCATTTAAATAAATTCCTAGGAAAACTGGAAAGCAATTTGTCAGAAACTAGGCATAGAGCAACACTCCACATTGTTCATCAAAATAAGATCAAAATGAGTAAGTGATATAGACACAAAGGATGATTTTATAAGTAAATGAGGGGAACATGGAAAATTTTATTTATCAGACTTGTTTATGACCAAAGAAGACATAGAGAAGATCACTGGAAATGAAATGGACTATTTTGAATATGTGAAATTAAAAACTTTTTGCACAAAGCTGATGCATAAAAATTAGAAGGAAAGCAGGAAACAGGAGGAAAATTTTATAGCAAATTTTACTGACAAAGGTCTAACTTCTGAAATATATTTTTAAAAATGAACAAAATTATAAAAATAAGGCATTTCCCAGTTGTTTAATGGTGAAAGGATAAGAATAAGCAGTTTTCAGAAATTGACTAGAAAAATCCAAATTAAAATAACTCTGAAGTTCCACCTCACACCTATCAGGTTGACTAACATGACAGGAAAAAGAAAATGAGAAATGTTGGAGGGGATGTGGAAAAAAAGACTAAAAGTACAAAGGCGCTATTAGTGAAATTTTAAACTGTTCTAACCATTCTAGAGAGCATTTTGTAACTATGCCCAAAGGGCTATAAAACTGTGCATATCCAATAACCTAGCAATATCACTTCTATGTATCCCCAAAAAAGAGTTTGAAAAAAAAAGGAAAGGACTGATATATTTAATATAGTGATAGCAGCTCTTTTTTTTAATGACAAAGAACTGGAAGTTGAGAGGATACCTATCAATTGGGTAATGTCTAAATAAATTGCAGTATATGATTCTAACAAAATACTATTGTACAAAAAGAAATGATAAATAGGATAGTTTCAGGGAAAAAAACAAACTTGAGAAGTCTTCTATAAATTGATGCATATAAAGTGAGCAGGACCAGGAGAACATTGTACACAGTAACAACAGTATTATAATGGCGATCAACTCTGAAAGCTACTCTAATCAAACCATTGATCAAAGCAATTCCAAGGGAAGCATAATGGAAAATGCTATTCATTTCCTTGAGAGTAAATTCATGATCTCTCAATGCAGATTAAAGCATACTTAAAATTTTCTTTATATTCTTTTTAACATGTTTTCTTTAATAAAATGGCTCATATGGAAATAAGTTCTTCATGATTACATGTATAAATGATATTATATTGCTTGTCTTCCTAAGGGGTTGGGGAGAGGGCAGAGGGCAGGAACACATTTGGAGCTAATTTTTATAAATGGAGCATTAAAATGTTTTAAGTTCTATTTGGAAAAAAGTAAAAAAATAAATAAATATATGATTAAAATAATGTTTTAATTAACATTAATAACCAATAAACTATGTAGAGTTAAAAGTCCTCAATTTATAGAAAACTAGCAGAAAAAAATAAATGTCAGAATTGTAAACAGAATATTAATGCTATTGTCCTATCTACGTTCCAACTCAGAATTGTCCCAAAATTGCTATTCTTAAGTCTCTGGAACATAAGACCACATTCTAGTACTTTCATTCAGTCATGGGCAAAATAACAATGAC
This sequence comes from Monodelphis domestica, assembly GCF_027887165.1. Classification (NCBI taxonomy): domain Eukaryota; kingdom Metazoa; phylum Chordata; class Mammalia; order Didelphimorphia; family Didelphidae; genus Monodelphis; species Monodelphis domestica. Next base: position 126,657,819 of record NC_077229.1, read on the forward strand.
TTTATCCATCTGGAAAATCATTTGCTTAATACTAAATAAATAATAACACAATGATGCCTTATACCATGCCTACTTCTGAATTCCTTTAAATAGAAATATAAAAAGAATGAAATGAAAATAATAATAATAGTAATAAAATCCCTTTCTAGGTCCCTGAAGCCAGAAGTTATGTCTACAGCTACTCCGTGTCATTAAATATTCTTGTCTTTTGATAATCACATATAATTGAGGAATACTCAAATATTCCTTGGAGCATTCAGATCTCCAATAAGCTTAGTGAGAATAGGGTCACTATTTCAGAGTCCTAGAATTCCCTTGAATTGGGGTCTTATGGTCCAAAGATTAGAGAAGAGTATGTGCATAACACAGGCTTTGAGAACATGAAAGTTGAGTATAAAATTAGTTTTCTTCTTCTCATTCACAAGCTGATCTCTTCAATTACCCTTATAAGAAGAGACTACAGTGTTAACTTCTTTAGGAATACATTCTCGCATACATGTCTTCTAAATCACTCCATCTAGCTGATTTGCTTAATGATTTCGGTCATCTATTTTTTCTCCATCCACAAAAAAAGGAAAAATGGCTCCATCAGTCTGACCTCTCATTAAAACATCAAATGCTCGGTTGTCAAATTAATTGCAGCCATTCTGCTCACTTATCAGAAGGTCATGCATGTTTCAGAGGAAGGCTATGCTGGTTATAGCTTATTGTTCACTGAAAAACCTCCATTTGGTAAGCTGATAAAATTAATCCCTCTGAAAGACACCATGCCCAAAAAGGTTGAGAAGCATGGTCCCATGAATTTTTGTATTGCATTGTTTTCAAAAGCACTTTCATCAAGCAGGAAGGCAGGAAACCTGAGCTGAAGAATACATGTATCATTTACTAGCAGTGTGACCTCTGATTAGTTTAACCATCATGAACCAAGTTGCCTCATCTGTAACATTGTGATAATAATGCTTACACTAATTATTGAACAGGGTTGTTATTAGGGAAACTGAAAAACTACATGTATGTTAGTGTGGAGCTAGAATAAATTATGTGTAAGTTTCATTCCAGTTTGAATGCTCTAGTATTTGGATATTTTATACCAGTATTAATTCACTTCATCCTGATAACAGAGGGACTACTGCATCAGATATCAAACCTATTTTCAGAGATCCCTTTTTTTCAGTTAATCAGTAATCATTACAAGCTATCAAAGAGTCAAGCACTAATAGATTAGGATACAAAAGTTTTAATGAAGAATTCATAAAGCTTTAGATGCAAAGGTGGAGGGGACCTCTGGTTTCTTCATTTGGAATTGAGAAACTGAAACCTAGAGACATGAAGTGATTTCTTCTAAGTCACATGGTTTGAGATGGTTTCGTAATCAGGTCCCTGAATACCAAATGAAGTGTTTTTCTCATTAAACTGTGGCATCTCCAAGGAAAAGTGTCTTTAGTTTTGTGTGTGTGTGTAAAGCCAGACATATGACTTTGTCAATGTAAAGAACTCCAAAAGGATCACTTCTTGTCACAAATAGAAATTTGCCTACAATTTATAGTTACAACATTTTCTGGATTACTGAAATTAAGTGATTAGAATTTTTTTTCTTTTTCTTTTTCTTTATTGTTATCATTTGTATTTATAGAATTGTATAAAATGTAAAAGTAGTTACAATGAGCTTTTATTTTTACCCTTCATCTCACTGGAAAACTCTCTAATCTTTCTCCATTGCAGATGATATTTTCTCTTGTTTCACCACAGATGTGACTTACAATATTAAAGTCTATTTATCCCAATGATTTTCAATGTTGTTGACACAAAAGATTGAATTTTGTAAAAAGATATTTTTGATATTATTAATATATTCATGGGATTTTATTATTTTTGCTATGGTTTATATTTGTAATTTTCTAAATATTGAACCAATATAGCATATCTGGTATAAATCCAACCTGATTATTGACATAATCATTTTAAAAGAGGCTATAGCATCTTTGTTAATATTTTATTCAATATTTAAAAATAAGTATCTTTAGATATTTTGCTCTCTAGTAATCTTTCTATGACCTCTATCTGAATTAGGTATCAGAATTATATTTTTCTTAAAGAAGTAAACAAATTTTCTCTATTTCAAACAATTTATGTTAAATTATAGTTGATTTTTTAAATGATTTTAATGATCCTGGTTATATTTTGGTTACTCATTCATGACTTATGTTAAATTTTAATTGTTGTTGGACACTGAATATTTAATTGGTGGTCACCAGGGATTTAATTTCTAAATCCCAAAATGAATTACTAAATGTAATTTATGGTAGTTTATTTACAATACAGGCTAGGATAATAAGAAAATGAGAAAAGTGGAGAGAGGGAGAAAACTCTGGCTTCCTCTGAGCTAGGTAGAAATTCTAAGGCCCTTATCAGGCAAAAGAGTCTCAAGATGATGGCCTTTCTTAGAGGTTCACACCTCCAGAAAGGCGGGGTCATTAAGTCAGCCTTTTACTCACCAAAGGTGACTGTCTAAAAAGAAAGCAATCTAAGGTCCCCTGCATGAGTTCCTCCACTGTCTGTTTCCCCAGCTAAGTCCAAGTGTCCATCTTCCAGTCTCTCCTCAAGTGTCTGTCTTCCCTCCAGCTCCAAGTGACTGATCCTTCACTCCAAGCCTGAGTGACTGACTATGCTTTTCAGTCTTTGTTTCCCCTATTTAAAAGACCTTTTTCTCTTGTGTCACCTCCACTAAATTTCATGTCTACCAATCACAAAAGGATGCTCCTCTCCAAGACTGCCCACTCTTTCACACATGGGTCACAGAACTCCCACTCAGTGAATGAAATAGGTGTTTACACCTTTTTGTGGTTAGTTAACACTTTTTTTGTTTAATTCACCTTTTGTAATTAGTTAACACTTTTTTGTAGTTAAAATGGGTAGACTTACTTCAAATACTGAGTTACCATTTTAGGGGATTAAAATCTAAAAACAGATCGTGAATTACAATTCAATCTTTCCAATAAAGGAAGAGCTAAGTACCTTCATTATTACAATCAGGAGGCAGCTAAATCCAATCTTCACACTTCTTTGATAATTTATTAGAATGTCAAATTATTTAACTTAATTATTTCTTATTATTATAAACTCTGATTATATAATATAATATGCTATCATGTTATCTTTTATATTTTATCATCTAATTATATTTTATTATGAATTATAACATAAAAGTATTATAAAACAATAAATATTTATTTTATTTTTCTTTTTTGCTAGTGTATAACTAAGTAAAATATTTTCTAATGATTCCTAGGTAGTAAAGCAGATAGAGACCTAGATTTGTAATAAGAAAGACATGAATTTGAATTCTGTCTTAGGCTACACAAAGCTGTGTAACACTGAGCAAGTCACTGAACTTCTCACAGACTCATTTTCCTCATTTGTAAAATAGAGTAAATCATGATGGCCTCTAAATCTCTTTCCAGGTCTAAATCTAATCTTAACATCTTCATTTGTTTTGAGGTTTTCTTTTTTTTTTAATTTTGATGATTTGGTTTTTCTCTCATTTAAGAAATACTTTAGTAATTTTTTAAAGTACATGGTTGTATACATAACTTAAAATTTTTTAATTTAATTTCTTCTTTAATTTTTGAAATGTCTGTTTTTCATTGTTTTATTTAAGCTATATGCCCAAATCTTTGATCTATATTTTATTTCTTTTGTTAATGAAAGTAGAGACATAAATCCCCCCTCAAAAAAAGGATTACTTTGACTACATCTTAAAAATTTGGATATGATTCCTTATGATTTTCTTTAATGAATAATTTTTATGTTTGTTCTTTGGCCTACTCGTTTTTAGAATTAAATTATTGTCTCTTTTCAAGTTTGAATCCTTTCTTCAAAAGCCTTTGTTAATTATCATTTTTATTGAATCGTGATCATTGTGGATTTTTTAAGTATTTCTGCATTTCTACATGCTTTATGAATGAATAAAAATGTTAAAAGCTTATGATCTAGTAACAATAATAATGTATGATGATCAATTGTGAATGACTTAACTATTATCAATAAGGCAAGGATCCAGGACAACTCCAAGAGATTCATGACAAAAAAAAAGGATATCCACCACCTTAAAAGGAACAGATAGTGTCTGAATATAAATTGAAACATATAATTCTTCATTTATTTATGAAAAATTTCCTAGTGTAAGCAATATGTGTCTTTTTTCACAACACACTAAACATGGAAATATGTATTATGTGATAATATATGCATAAACAAAATGATATTGCTTGCCTACTTGGGAAGAGAGGAAAATTATTATAATACAGAACTTCTGTTCTAATCATTGTGATAAGTAATGGAGATAAAAATACAAAATCAAAGAAAACCCCTGACATCAAGGATCTTACATTCTGCTAAAAGAGACTCTCTCTCTCTCTCTCTCTCTCTCTCTCTCTCTCTCTCTCTCTCAATATATATATGCATATATATATACACATATATATATATATATCCTTAAAAGCTAGAAAAGATCACTTTGGTTTTAAAATTAACAAATTGTGAGTTGGACCTTAGGGAAGTTATTTGGTAAACTGTACTCTTGAATAGTCTCAGAATTGACTTATCATAGTTTATGATTACAGAACTGGAGATGGGACAAAGAAAGGGTATTTACTTAGTGGAAAGATTATTAAAGAAAAAGCTGAGGAGGAACTGGTCATAGAGGAAGGAGCAAAGTGAATCATAGTCAGGGCTTTACTGTAGTAATATTGGACAGAAACAGTCACCAGACAGTAGAGTGGGGCCCAAGAGCAAAAGTACATTCCCAAATCAGTGTGGACAGTAAGGTAGTTTTCGTGCCTTGCTGTTGTGCCATTTCAGTCATAGACTTTACTGTGGTGGTGGGAGCACTCTATCCACTGTTCCACATATTGCCCCCTTTCATGCCTTACCACAGGGAAATTTTTGTAAAGATACCACTTATATCTAAAACTTTTAGCTTATCTTTTGTTAGCTCTGTACCAGGTCTGAAAGAGGTACATTGAGCTCCTCAACTATCATGGTTTTGCTATTTATTACTTTCCATAATTCTAACTTTTTTCCTAAAAACTTAGATGCTATAACTTTTGGTATAGATATACCAAGCATTGTTATTTAATTATCAATATATACCTTTAATGAGAAAGTTGTTTCCCTTCCTACATATTTAATTGTTTTTAATGTTGTAAATTCTTCTTTATCCCTTCATATTGACTCTAATTCTTTACATTTTAAATATGTTTCTCATCAACAAGTTGTCTTCTATTTTTTTAGTCTATTCTACCTCTTCCTCTGTTTGATGGGTGAGTTTATTCCACTCACCTCAACTATCATGATTGATAATTCTACTTTCATTTCATCATATCCTCTGACTTTTTGCCTCTTTTCCTCACTGACTCTATTTATAAATAAGAAAGTTAACAGGAAAAGAGAAGGAACTGAAAAGCATGAATTATCTATAATTGAAATTATCTCTTCCCATACCTCTGCCTCTCCTCAGTTCATTAAGCCCAGAAACTCTATCCCAGGAATTTCCTCCCTCCCTTGCTTCCTTGCTTCCTTGCTTCCTTGCTTCCTTCCCTCCTTCCTTCCCTCCTTCCTTTTTTCTCTCCTTCCATCCTTCTTTCCTGACTTTCTTCCTTATTTACTTTTTTATATTTTTATTTCTTAATTTAATTCCCTTTTTGTTCACTTATCTGAAAGTCAAGATTAGTTTTGCTTGTGACCATTTCCTCCCTTTCTCTACTCCTTCTTAAGCCTCTTTTCTCCTTTCCTTTCCCTTGTCTCTATTCTTTTTGAATTTACTATATATTTTGTACCAAACTCCATCTAATTTGTGTAAAAGTGAAATGATTCAGCCTCAATCCCTGAATTTCATGTCAGTGTCCTTATGGTCAACTATTTTTAGTTTAGGCATTTAATAGTTTTTTTTTTCTCTTTCTCTTTGTATGTATTTAAATGCGGATTTGTCTCTGTTTTCTGTTGTGACCCTAATAGATTCCAGTGTGATTTGGGGTATGAATGACTCTATTTTGTGCCACTCTGCCTCTCTTAAGTCTAATCAAGTGCATTTCAAGATATTAACCATGATTCCATTGGTCTTCTTAAAAATAAATATCAATAATTTCAAGGCCAGAACTCTCTGTAATAATAGTCTTCCTCTTTTATTTCATATCCCTTAGTGACTCATGTGTGACTATAGCATCCAAGCTTTGCCATTTATTATCTATGTGACCTTGGACAAATCACTTCCTTTTCTCAGGACCTCAATTTCTTCATCCAGAAAATGAGTTTGGGATTAAATCATTTCCTTAGTTGTTTCCTACTCTATATCCTGTGATTCTGATATTAGATCAGTCTTTGGTGAACAATGAGAAGTACCAACATGAGGTGTGCAAGCAAAGGAAAGAGTGTATAACTGGCAGCAATTTGCTTAATATAGTCAATCTTAATTGACTCTTATCAACAAAAACTTCTAGCTCATAAGCCGTGAATTCACTTTAATTCAACTCAACCAATGCTATTTGAATATCAAATATGTACAAAGAAGTATGCTAGTCATGACAGTGAGTACAAAGGTGAACAGGTCATGGTCTCCATCTTTAAGTGCTCAGAGGTTTGCTGCCCACCTTCCAAGAGAGTGATGCACTGTCTACTCTTTTGACTTCAAAGGAGAGTACACCAGCATATCGCTACACCTAAGCATCTCACCAAAGTTGGCTAGTCACCTTAGGGGCCCTCTGTACCCTCTCAAAATTTCTTAAAACATTCAAAGTGAATATTTGGTCATTACCCTGAAAAATTATTTTCCTTGCTCATATATTTAAGGCATATTTAAGGGGTTTTATAATAATAACAATTTACAGTTGTAGAGGTGGTGTAGTAAATAGAGAAATCACTTTGGAGTCAGGAAGACACCACCTTCTGTGATGGCTAGGCAGCTTATAGGATTAGCTAAAATCCAGATATAACATTTTCTGGCTGTGCGATCCTGGGGCAAGTCACTTAATCTCAGCCTTTTTTGCTCATCTGTAAAATGAGGATAATAAAACAGCTCCCTCCTAGAGTTATTGTAAAAATAAAAAGGACACTATGTATAAAGCACTTTGCAAACCTTAGAACACTATATAAATGTTAACTGTCATTACTGTTAATATTTGTAATGCATTTTCACATGCATTTTCTATAATAACTGTGAAGTAAGTGGCCTACGTATTATCCTCTACTTAGAGATGAAGGAACTGAGAGTCAGAGGGACTTGCACAAACATACTGCTGGTAAAGAGCAGAAGTAGGATATAACCCCAAATATTCTAAATCTAATTTAAGATGCTCTTTATACCATGCTATCAATTTAAAAAATAGATGAAAGGTGGGATAGAGATGGCTTGCTGTCTACCGGGATATTAAGTGAGAGCTTAGTACTAGTGGGAAAACTTATAATTTAGGTGGAAGGGAAATTACAATTTTGTAAAGGGAGTTTTAAATCTAATATGGATCCATTGCCTCTGCCCTGGGTCAGATCCTTATTACCACTTACCTGGGCTTTTACAATTGTCTCCAACTCTCTCATCTCTTATCTTTTTTTTTTTTTTTAATATCAGTGCCAGATTTATCTTATGTATAGATTTGCCTTGTCATTCTGCTAAACAACAACAAAAATAATAACAAAAGCAACCACCACAACCACAACCAAATTCAATACTCCCTTTTTCCTCCACGGTGAAGTTAACTATTTTTAGACTGTCCTTCATTGTCTGCCAGGAGCTATTTAGTTTTTTTCCAGTCTTATAGCATTCCACCTCCACACATTCTAGCCACAATGTGGAGTTCTACCCTTCCAAAGACTCAGTGGACATTCACTCCCCATTGCTTTTTGTTAGGATCTTCATGTCTGGATTGTCTTTTTTCCCCATCTTCATCTATTGGACTCCAATCTATCCTTTAAAATACAACTAGAAAGTCTTACTCAGAAAGTCTTTTTTAAATTTTTTTAAATTTAAATTAATTTATTTAGTGAATTTATAACATTATTTCTTGGTTAAAAGAATCCTAGTTTTCCCTCCCACTCTTCCCATAGCTGACTCGCAATTCCACTGGGTATTACATGTGTCCTTGATCAAAACCCATTTCCATGTTATTGGTATTTGCATTAGGATGTTCATTTAGAGTCTACATCCCCAACCATATCCCCTCGACCCATGTATTCAAGCAGTTGTTTTTCTTCTGTGTTTCTACTTCCACAGTTTTTCCTCTGAATGTGGATAATGCTTTTTCTCATAGATCCCTCCAAGTTGTTCAAGATCACTGCATTGCCACTAATGATGAAGTCCATTACATTCAATTGTACAACAGTGTATCAGTTTCTGTGTACAATATTCGCCTGGTTCTGCTCCTTTCACTCTGCATCAATTCCTGGAGGACATTCCAGTTCATTTAGAATTCCTAGAGTTTATTATTTCTTTGAGCACAATAGTATTCCATCACCAACATATACCACAATTTGTTCAGCCATTCCCCAATTAAAGGGCATCCCCTCAGTTTCCAATTTTTTGCCACCATAAAAAGCTCAGCTATGAATATTCTTGTAGAAGTCTTTTTCCTTATTATCTCTTTGGGGTACAAACCCAGCAGTGCTATGGCTGGATCAAAGGGCAGGCAGTCTTTTAGCACCTTTTGGGCATAATTCCAAATTGAACTCCAGAATGGTTGGATTAATTCACAACTCCACTAGCAATGCATTAATGTTCCAACTTTTCCACATCCTCTCCAGTATTCATTACTTTCCTTTGCTGTCATGTTAGCCAATCAGCTAGATGTGAGGTGATACCTCAGAGTTGTTTTGATTTGCATCTCTCTGATTATAAGAAATTTAGAACACTTTTTCATGTATTTATAAATAGTTTTGATTTATTTAACTGAAAATTGTCTATTCATGTGCCTTGCCCATTTTTCAATTGGCAAATGGCGAATGGCTTGATTTTTTGTACAATTGGTTTAGTTCTTTATAAATTTGAGTAATTAAACCTTTGTCAGAGGTTTTTGTTATGGAGATTGTTTCCCAATTTGTTGATTCCCTTCAAATTTTCCTTGCATTGGTTTTGTTTGTACAAAACTTTTTTAATTTGATGTAATCAAAATTATTGATTTTACATTTTGTGATTTTTTTCTAGCTCTTACTTGGTTTTAAAGACTTTCCTTTCCCAAAGATCTGACAAGTATACTATTTTGTGTTCACCTAATTTGCTTAGAGTTTCTTTCTTTATATTCAAGTCATTCATCCATTCTGAGTTTATCTTGGTGTAGGGTATGAGATGTTGATCCAAACCTAATCTCTCCCATACTGTCTTCCAATTTTCCCAGCAGTTTTTTTTTAATCAAATACTGGATTTGGGTCCCAAAAACTGGGATCTTTTGGCTTATCATAGACTGTCTTGCTGAGGTCACTTACCCCAAGTCTATTCCACTTATCCTCCTTTTTGTCTCTTAGTCAGTACCAAATTGTTTAGATGACCACTGCTTTATAGTATAGTTTGAGATTTGGGACTGCAAGGCCACCTTCCTTCTCATTTCTTCATGATTTCCCTGGATATCTTTGATCTTTTGTTCTTCCAAATGAAGTTTGTTATAGTTTTTTTCTAATTCAGTAAAAAAGTTTTTTGGTATTTCAATGGGTTTGGCCCTAAATAAGTAAATTAATTTGGGCAGGGTTGTCATTTTTATTATGTTATCTCATCCTACCCATGAGCAATCAATGTTTTTCCAATTGCTTAGATTTAGTTTTAATTGTATAGAGATTATTTCATAGTTGTGTCGATATGGTTCCTGTGTTTGTCTCGGCAGATAGATTCCTAAGTATTTTATATTGCCTATGGTGATTTTAAATGGAATTTCTCTTAGAAATTTGTATGCTATGCTATTTGGTGCATACATGTTGAGTACTGATATTTCCTCATTGTCTATACTGCCTTTTATTAGGATGTAATTACCTTCCCTATCTCTTTCAAGTAGATCTATTTTTACTTTGGCTTTGTCAGATATCATGATTGGGATTCCTGCCTTCTTTTTATCAGTTGATGCCCAATAAATTTGGCTCCATCCTCTTACTTTTACTCTATGCGTGGCTACCTTCCTCATGTGTTTTTCTTGTAGACAACATATGATAGGGTTTTGGTTTCTAATCCACTCTGCGATTTGCTTGTGTTTTATAAGTGAGTTCATGCCAATCACATTCAGAGTTATGATTACCAGTTGTGTATTTCCCGGCATTTTGATTTCCACTCCTATTCTTGCCTTTTCTTTTTTCTCTATTTCCTTCTATACCAATGTTTGTTTTTAATCAATCCCTCTAATTCCCACCTTTATTTTACTTCCCTTTCTACTACCCCTCCCTTCTTATGCCCCTCTTATTTTCTTTACAGCATTTTTATACTACCCTCCCCACCCTTTCCCTCCCTTGTACTGCTCCTCTCCCCAACAGTTCATTTGTTATTCTTCTACTTCCCTATAGGGAGCAAATCAATTCTTTCCCCCAATGTATTTGATTGTTCTTACCCCTTTGAGTCAATTTCAATGTGTGTAATAGTTGAGTATTTCCTATCTTCAATCTCTTTACCCTTCCAGTGTATTGATGTTCTCCCCCTCCCTCCCTGAACTGCTTTATGAAATATAAACTTACCCCCTTTTTATTTTCCCATTTCTTTTAGTATTAACATCTTTTTTAGCTCTAGTTGTGTGTGTATATATATACTTATGTATGTATTTATGCATACATATATCTATATACATATTTATGTCTTGGCATTACATCCTATACAGTATGTCACTCTTTCCTCTAAGTGTAATTCTTCTAGCTGCCCAGGTGATAATAACAATTTTTAAGAGTTACTAATGACCTCTTTTCTTATAGGGATACATATCATTTTTACTTATTGGGTCTCTTAAAAAAAGTTTTGTTTTTGTTTTTGTTTTTTGTTTTTCTTTTTCTTTTTTCCTGTGGCTTTCTTGGCCAGCGAGAAGCCACAAGGTAGAAAGATAGAAAAAGGATAGAAGTTTCAGATACCCTGAGGGGCATGGTGGAGCCAAGTTATAGATATGAGGTGGCAGAAATGAGTCAGAGACCAGACCTTATTAATTATAATGGGGCCACAGCAGAACCCCGATCTTAGGATGTCGCAGAGGCATGATCCATCCTGAGATCCACAATTAATACCACACAGGTCAGAGACATGATAGAGAAAAGAGAGTGCCTGGCCAAAAGCCAGGTCCCAGGTAGGAGAGGTAGATAAGGAAAGGAATTAAAGATGGAGCTTGGCCAGAGGTCAAGCTCCAGCAAGGACAGACATCAGTGAGAGCTAAGATCCAAGAGAGGGCGGAGCTTGCTGTGGCCCTGTATTTAATCTCTTTGATATGCAAATATACACAATACATACGGATGATTATCATTGGTTAATGACAAGGTACAGGTATGGTTTCTCTTAGTCAGGTGAACACAAAGAAACCTGTTTTCCTGCCTAACCTGGGGGAAGCTAGGGTCAAGGGTCAGAGGCTTTCCCAGCCATGCACAAGATTGAGCATGCTTTCTTCTAAGACAATCTTTACATTCTGTTTCCCTTGTCCATAGATAGGTGTGGACTGCTACATTTCCCTCTTTCTTAATTACCTTTTTATGATTCTTTTGAATTCTGTGCTTGGGCATCACATTTTCTGTTCAGGTCTGGTCTTTTCTTTACAAGTGCTTGGAAGTCTTCTATTTTGTTAAATGTCCATACTTTCCTGCGTAAGAATATGGTCAGTTTTGCTGGGTAGTTGAGTCTTGGTTGTAGACCTAGTTCCCTTGCTTTCCAGAATATCATAATCCATGCCTTTTGGTCCTTCAGTGTAGATTCAACCAGATCCTGTGTTATCCTCACTGTGTTTCCATGGTATCTGAATGACTTCTTAGCAGCATGTATTAATTTGTCCTTGGTCTGATAGTTCTTGAATTTGGCTATAATATTCCTGGGTGTTGTCAGTTGGGGGTTAAGTACAGGAGGTGATCTGTGGATTCTTTTAATCTCCACTTTTCCCTCTTGTTCTAGAATATTGGGGCAGTTTTCTTGGATAATTTCCTGTAGTATGACATCCAGCCTTTTTTTTTCTGTCATGGTCTTCTAGTAGACAAATGATTCTTAAGTTGTCTCTCCTCGAACAATTTTCTAAATCTTCTGTTTTTGTGAATGAGGTGCTTCATATTTTCCTCAATTGTTTCATTCTTTTGATTTTGTTTTATAGTGTCCTGCTGCCTTGTGAAGTTGCTTGCTTCTAGTTGTTGTATTCTGGATATTAAAGATTGGATTTCTTCCCTGGCTTTTTGGTCATCCTTCTTCTGGTCTGATTTTCTTTAGAGGTCATCTTTCATTTTCTCTGTCTAATCTTTCATTTTCTTTGCCTCATCTTTCATCTTCTCTGCCTCATCTTTTGTCTCCATTTCCTCATTTTCAAGCTGATTAATTTTGGCTTTCAAGACACTGTTTTCTGTTTCCATATGACTTATCTTACTTTTTAAGTTCTTTTCCCAATTGTCTTCAGCCTCTCTTAATTGTGTTTTGAATTATATATTGAATTTTTCCAAAGCCTGTTAAGGAAGAGGTTTCAGAGGTCTGAACTTTCACTGCCTCTACGCCACCATCTTGACTCTACCTCCCAGAAAGTCTTTCTTAATGTTCCCAATACTCTTAGAATTTCCCTAGTGTTCTCTTTGAATGTAGTTATCATGCTGTATTGTGTTTTATAAGTATCTGAATTAATTTTATCTCCACTAGACTGTAAACTCTGAGGGCAGGGGCCCTATCTAATCATAGCTTTGTATGTGCATCATTCTGGTCCCATTTTTTTCTTGTAAGCAGTAGGCACTTAATATTGTGGGATGAATTGTTTGGGATTGATGGGGAGGAATTATCTACTACTCTGAATCTGCAATCTTATAGAATAGGGATTCTTCCCTTTTGTGTGAATGCATATCACATTGACCTTTTTGACAATCTGACAAAGCCAATGGACCCTTTCTCAGAATGTTGTTTTCAAATACATGAAACCAAGTACAAAGGAAACCAATTATACTGAAAAAAATATTAAAATAATTCATACATGCTAGGTGAACAATCCATGAAAGAACTATCATATTATTCTATAGCAAGCGTTCATAATATAGTGATTAGATCAATACATCACTGAGCATTTATTAAGTTCCTACTATATGCCAAGAGCTATTAGTGCCTTTTTAATAATTTACTGGTAGGAACTTACAGTCTTGCGAGGGATTGTTTCATAGGGAATTGTTTATTTTAATGTAGTAGGGGAAGCTGATTCTCTACTGTTGGAGTGTGTGTGTGTGTGGGGGGGGGGGGGTTCTTATGAAAATGTATTACCTGCTCTTTTTTCGCTTCAGTGGAAAATTACTGACAGTCCAGAATCTGTGGAGTTGGTCTGTCAGTATCCTTTCTCTTGCTGATATTTAATCTATTTTCCTTGTGAATATACTAGGGGTTTTAAAATAAAAGAAAACACACCTAAACTTGCCCACTTGACCTATCTGTTGCCTTTACTGGCTGCTGAAACCCTCTTCATCTGAACTGGAGGCATTTCATCCAGCCATCTTCTTTTATTGTCTCCAGACTCGTCCCTCCCAGACTTGGAGCTGCAGGCAAAGGCAGATTTATTTATAGACATGTGTATTTTCAGAACTGAAACCCATCAGGCCTTCAGCTGTCCAGTTCCACTGAAAAATGTCTGCAACAACACCCCCCCACCAGTGACCACCCCATTTTTCAATTCTTTCCAATTTCATTTAAATAGCTGAAGGCCAATAGAGGCATTGCTTGGCTAAATTTGTAGTGGGGATTGAAGAGAAGAAAAAAAAAGACATTAACAAAACAATGAAAATGTCAAGAGATGGAGGAAAATAATGAATTGAATACCAAGTGATATTTCAACCAGGCCAATCACGTCTGCTGTATGCTGCAGGTGATAACATTTTAGGAAAATTCCATAGCTGAATGATGATGAGAACTATGATTATAATGGTGATGATGATAATGACAATAATGCACACTCTAGCTGACATTTATGTTTTGTGTTATAAAGAGCTTTCATGTAGATTTTTGATGCTCATAAAAACCATGTGGGGAGCAGAGTCAATACTCTCACCCCATTTTCCAGATGAGAAAAGAAGGGATATGGGAGGTTAATTGATTAACCTAGAATCTCATAAGTGGCAAACCCAAGCCTTTTGACTCCATCTCCAGCTGTAGTCTAAATAAATCCATGCATTTCCTACTGACTTTCTAACTAAATTGACTAAACCATCCCCCAGAAATACAAAATCTCCACAGTCCAGGGAATTAGATTGCCTCTCTTGACAAGTTGGTTACATAATTATAGCTTTTACTCAGAGTACATCAGTACTCTGAGGAAGATCCTGAGTCATGGGTGAGTAAATGACTAACCTTGACTGGTAATGGGCTATTTTTGGAATAAAAAGGAAAGAAAGCATTAATAAGGGCTAGGTTTGATTATGTTCCCTTTTTTTAAGCTTTGATATTCATATTATTGAAGACATTGTGATCTCTGACCTGCTTTTGAGTAATGAAAAACTGATTCATCGGAAAGATATGGTTTGTTTTGGGCAATTAAAATGTTTTAGATGATTTAGTATTCCCTGGTATTTCTGAATTGTGCTTGAATAATGATGTAGTAGTTCAGGTTCATATGGATGTTGTGCAGTCATTTTTTTCAGTAGTTTCTGACTCTTCATAACCCCATTCGGAATTTTCTTGGCAAAGATATTGGAGTGGTTTGCCATTTCCCTATTTAGCTCATTTTATAGATGAGAAAATTGAGGCAAAGAAGGTTAAGTGACTTGCCCAGGTTAACACAGCTCATGTATGAGGCTGAATTTGAATTCAGATCTTCTTGATTCTAGGTCTGTATTCTATTCACTGCATCACCTAGCTGCCTTATCATAGC